>NW_024872754.1:660063-955522 GCF_018340385.1 Cyprinus carpio
CACAAAACTTTTTTTGGATTGGGCTAAAAAGCAGAGCACGAATTCCAGTATGGGTCACCTACTTGGCTGTTATGTCACGTCACTTTCACTTTTTGTTTTAAAAATTTGCTTAGATGTCAGGTGCTCTCTGGCTCCCGGTAAAAACATTGGACTAGGGTGGCTGGTGTCTCTATATTCACGTTCCGTACAATAGAATCGCAATAACTAGAGCACTTTCATCAGGTTTCTCAGTTGGTGCATCACTGAGTGAGGAGAACCTGTTTAATGTTTTGATCGGAACAGAAGAGTGGTGTTTTAGACCCGCGATATGCCGCCTCACTGTCACCCAGTCTTGCCATGCTGCAAAGGCGGCTGTTCCGGAAACCGACAAATGTACAGGACTCCCTGAGCTAGACCGCATCCAAAGCCATATCTAGAGCCCTCACATTCTTACTGTCCTCAATTAAAGTTTGGAATGCGTGTCTCTAATTCTGAATCTTCTCTGTCAGCCTAACTATTTCCCTGCATTTATCACATGTGAATCCCTCATCACTGCCAGAGATAGATAAAACTATACATGTGGCAAGCCAGTGCCAAATAACAATAGCAGGAGAAGCCATTACTCACCGTGCCTTGATGAAAGATTTCTTTACCACAGTTTGTTTGATGAACTTGTGAAAAACCGGAAGAGAGAGTAGCGAGAGAGAGAGGAGGAGAGTAGAAAAGAAAACAGCGATAGGCACAGAATGGAACACTAATGACAACCTAACGCGGGCTAACGCGATGCAGGTGCACTGCACTCGCGGATTTTAAATAAAAGTGAACGATCAAATTAATCAGATTAGATTAATAGATAATATCAGAAATATGGTGGGAGATTAAGTTTATATTTATCACTTTAAAACAACAGCAGAGAGTGATAGTAGTAAGATAAAGATTCTACAGAAAAAACCAAAGCTACACGGGCGGAGCTACGATCAACAAAACAGCAGCAAGGCAAGCAGAGGAGGAGCAGGAAACAGGAATAACACTGTCCAACAGCGGACACCCGCAGGACAAAAAAAAAGATTCAAGTGTTGCAGGTAAAACCTCAGAGGCATGCTCACTTCAGGCCAGAAATAGACAAAAACTCAAAGTCCAATAATGAGAGGAAAGGTCAAATCATGATTTCCTCATCACAAATACCCTGAAGGATATACTTGGTTGTGCACTACACTTTGTAGAGAGACTTTTCCTAATGCGTGCTGTACATGAACCGTGTGGCCAGGGAAAATGTTTGACCCTTACTGGACTGCAAAGACTCCCCTTCCTGCTGCTTAAGCTTCCAGTGTCAATAATTGCTTCCAGGTTGATGGTTACGAATATTCAAAGGCAACGTCAGAGTTTTCATGGGAGGTTGGTGTAAACCTCTGTATATACAGCAATGTTATGGCTGTTAGGACGTCCTCGGCCTGGCTTTCCTCCTCCTCGAATGTTGCTTGCTCTGCTTGTCTTTGCCTCCAAAAAACTCTCTCTTCATTCAGATCACGTTCCACCAGCGTGCCTACACGCACTAACTCTTCTATCGTTGACACAGTTCCTCTCAGAATGCTGGCAATGCGCGGATTGCAGTTCCTTAATATAGCTTGAAGAATCTCACGCTCAGTCATGGCGGGCTTCAATCTTAGACATAGAGCTCTATATTTTTAAACAAAAGAACGAATGTTCTCATCCACTGCCTGCTTTCTTTCCCTAATCCTTCTCTCTGCTTCCACCTCATGATCTTCAGGTAAAAATGATTGCAGGAAGACTGTTTTAAATTGTGTCCATGATTTAACACGTGCCTTCTCAGCTATCCACCAGTCCTTGGCCGTATGGGTAAGAACAGATGGTAACATAGACAAAATCTCAGCATTACTTAAAGGTGAATGGCGAGATACTCCTCGCACTTCTCCAGATAGGCAATAGGGTCTTCCCCATCCAAAACTGCTAAATTTTGGAATTAAAGTCAAGTTGTATGGAGTTTTGAACTGAATAGAGCGAGAATAAATTTCTGGAAGTGGAGATGAATGTCTGGCAGGAGTGGAAGTAGCATCTCTCCGCTTAAGACAATCCATGACTGCTGTACCTAAATCTTGGATCTTGCTTTCCTCTAAAACCCTGTTTTAATTCAGTTGACATTCATTCTTAGCCTCGGTAACAATTGCTTCATCTCGTTGGTTTAAAAAGACCTTTCATAAACCCTTGACCTGAACTTTCTAAAGAACTTATTGGTTTGATGAGTGTTCAAATTATCCAGCACCTGAGGTTTAAAACTTATCAAGGCGGCCACTCAGATTCCTTTGATCTCACTCATTCTAGTTTCCAAATACTTTCACTCAGTTGGCCAACACTAGGGAGATAAGACTTTCATCTTCACCTTCAACTTCCACGGAGGTGGTGGAAGTGGTAGGCAAACCACTATCTTCAACTTCCTTCACCTCATCATCCTCTTGCTCAGGTTCCAGATAAAGACTACTGAATGACTGAATCAGATCACGGACAGGTTCTCGAGGCACAGTTAAATGCATCTGAATTATAAACTAGGCTCTATGGGGTACTCACTCCCCAGTCTCGGCAGGGTCAGTCGCCATTTAGAAAAGATATGAGGAAGTATGACCTTCAGAAGGAGTATTCATGCAAAAAATAGACTGGCAGGGGTATAAACACTCTCTACAAAACCTTTGTCATATAACTGAATTACCTCCCAAGTACACACTGCTTTTACTCAATATAATTTTGATTGTCCCTGTTCGGGCGCCATTTTTGTGTAACAAACTCTCCCAAACATCAGTTAGCAAAAAGCCACAAATAAAATATATGGGATACAATCCATTGAGTTTTTGATACTGATATATTAAAGTGCCATAGTGTGTACCAACAAGCAACCTTCCCACATAAACAACCGTTTCACCCCTTCTCCATATTATATGTCTAAATCAGTTCCTTCAAAACAACGTCCACGCAATATGTTCTACAAAAAACCTGTGTTTCCAGCGTTGTTTGGGCCGTTGCCAACAGTTTTGTCCTCAGCGCACTTCCAATACCGGCCGATGGGACGATGAATCAGTCAATGAATAATCCACAGACCGTCGGTATTATAATCCAAAGGCATTTCCCACACGCATAGAGCAACTTGACTCAAGACTTCTTGTAAACATACACTTAATTTAACACAAAGGCTCAGGGATTCAGCAGAAAACCATTTTTCCCATCCTGGCCTACCTAAAGGATGAAGACAATGAGCTATTTACTCAAACATCCTGCCTTTTCAAAACAAATCACCCATACTACCCACTTACCTTAATCTCTCAGTTTATATTGGAGTCCTCACCCTCACACTGGAGGACATAGCCCCCTAGTGCTGAGGAGAAGAACCACAGTAACAGTAAGTTCAATGTTGAACTGTTACAACACACTTTGAACAATGTCTCCTCAAGTCTACTATTAACAGGAGTCTCCTGCGGTTTGGTTTGAGGGTAAATACAGTCAGTAACTGAGGCACAAGCTAATAGCAGTTGTGTTTGAATGAAACGACTAGTGAGAGCGCGGTGCTGTGATACGAGAGAAGTCAAAGAAACGGCCCGACTCAAATACAGTATGACTGTGTGTTATTCTGCGCTGCTAATGACAACACACCTAATGAATAACACACCTCAGAATGTCACGACTGACCAATCAGAATCCAGTATTCCAGCTAGCTGTGCAATAATTTCAGTTATTTACTGCAACCAATACAAACACGTTTAAACTAGAGGAGGAAAAAAAGCTTTAAACTAGTGCAACATTTAACTGAAAGATTTTTGTTTTAAGACAAAATCACATTTGTATTTGATCCTTGTCATTTATTATATTTGTACGTACACTCGTTAGTATGTGTTTCTCTTTATATTGACTCAATAGAGACACAAACAGAATGGAATTCATGTTTTAAATGTATTATATTTAAAACAAAAAATACTGTTTTATAAATACATATTCAGAATCAGGTATAGTCAGTAATTAATCTGATTACAGGATTTTAATGCAACTTTTTACTCAAAATAAAAAGATTACAGGAATTTTGATTGAAATATTTTTACTAATTTGTACTTTATTCCACTGAACTCTGATTATCTTCTCTTGTTTCACCTTACAGAGTAGATAGAGGTCCATCACCCAAAAGTTGATAAATGCTGTATATCATAATGTGAAGTGGTTTGAGAGGAGCAGTAAACATCAGCTGAAGATCCACAGAAGAGCTTCACTACTGTGTCTATGAGGAGAAATAAATGTGTGATAAATGTGTAAATCTGATCCATACAGGTGAAGAGACTCAGACTTTACAATGAAATAATGCAGCATGTGTGTGTTAGAAAACATGATATTGAATGATTAATGTTGCTTTAGTATTCAAGCAGATGATCATTGTGTTTAATGTAAAGCTTGGAACAGAGGAGGAAGAAGCTCAGATGAGTCTGTCTGGCTCTTCAGTTTAATAATATTTGTATTTAAACTCATTCATAATGATTCAGATGTTTAAATGTGATTGTCAAAGTGCAGCACTTAAATGTATCAAAAGATATAAAGTAAATCTACAATGTGTGAAATTTCCATGTACTTAAAACATTTTCATGATCTCTCTTACATTTTCTACACAGTGTTATTCTATTTAATTCTATATTAAGTCTGTCTGTTGCTAACAATCACAAATGCTCTCATTACAACAAACAAAGCAGAAACACAGTGTAAATAAAAGCTGGATTCTGCAGTTTTGACAGATGAATTGATTAAAACGGGAGTTTTCACACACAGTGAGTTTGTGCTGAACTGACTGACAGCTTCAGTGTTTAGAAATGCTGCGCCTTTTACTCGCTGTTTGTGTCATTTTATTCACTATTTGAAGAAATGTTTGTTTTTATGAGACTTTGTGACTTTTCCTACATATGTAATAACATAAAATCTATGTTTTAAATGCTATAATGGTGATTGCTGGTCACTATTTCTGCTGGCTATGATGACAATTTAATGTCTTTTTTAGATTTTAAAATAAAATTTTTTGTTTGTCATCAAGTGTTTGTTTTCCTACTTTTTTACTTTTACTTTTACAAATGAGGACAGTCTTTGAAGAATGAAGAGAAAATATTTTTGGTCATAATATTAAAATAAGATTTAAATTGGATAATATTCAGATTTGAAGCATTGAAGTGTGGTGTGAAGTATTTGAATGTGGAGGGAGTATTTAGAGACAATCCCAGCCCTGAGCACAGAGTGTAGCTCCGCTGAAATCATTCATGAAGTTCAGAGTTTTTTTTCTTTCTAGGGTCTTTTGACAAGACTTCAATCTCTCCGCTGCATTTATCTGCTCGTTACTCAGGGTCCTTCTTATGGAAATATGAGTTTCTTTCAAGCTATCATCATTTCTGAAAATAAAAAAAAATAAAAAAATCAATTGGCCAATGACAAAAAAAAAAAGCTTTTTTTTTCAGAGATATCTGATCTTAATCTTAATATGATCAAATGTCATTGATTTGCACTGAAGAGTGTTAACTTTGAGGAAATTGAAGGAATCTGTTGAGGAGGAGGACACACACCGTGGAGGAAAACTTTGATCATATTGTGCTTCTCTTCATTTTCATGCCATTCTCAACAGTACAAACAGCACTTTTAAAATAAATTGGTTAAAACAGTTTATTAAAAACAGTAGTTCTGTGTGGAATATTTTCTAATCATTTATTTAAACAGCTTGGTGTTGTCCGTTTTCTTTTTTATTTTCTCTTTTAATTTTTTTAAAATGCTTTTTGTTGTTCTTTTTTTTTTTTGAAAACACATTTAACTGCTGCTGTTTGATTTTTTAAAAATATTTCTCCTCACTCCTTTTTTATTTGCAATAAATATCACACAAACAATAAATAAATGCTTTTTTAGACATTAGTCTGGGACGGTCAGCTGTTGAATGATGGTTTTTGAGTATTATTGAGCTTTTACTGTCAGGTTGGCAAACCGATCCTCCTTTCCATAGTTGTGTATCACGGCTAACGTTACTTGCGCAAGTTATCAAGGCTGAGACCACAATCGAGCTGTTCAATTATATAGGTTTTACTGACACCAATAACGATTTTATGACAACTAATCTTTTGTCTAAATTACAGTCTTTGTGGATGTGGTTGTAGTTATTAGCTGGCTTTGAGTGAGACCTAACGTTAGTAGTTACAGTTTAGCTGCTACCCAGCAATTTTACATCAGTGGGAGAGGCAGAATTGCTCTTTCTTTTCAATATAACTTAAGTTGCACATGATTTCCAATCGGTTTGGTTTGTTAAAAAACAAATTACATTATGATACAGGAAATTGCTGGCTTTATAGGAGAACATGCCAGACTTTTGTGCAGCCTACGGATGCTCCAATCGCCGTAGTCTCAAAACGAGAGCCCGTGGGATGACCTTTCACCTGTAAGATATGGCAATATTATGATTATATTTGGGATAATCGTTAGTTACTTAGTGGATGTTTGTCCAATACAGGTCTTGTTACACAGGAACAGCGGGGCTATGACATCATAGTATTACAAGATTGTTGTTGACCCAAAGCTTTTTACAAGTTTGTTTACACAATCTTCAAAGGGTATGTGTGTCATTGACCAACAATAATTCAAGGTGTATAAGATTGAGATATCAATATGTGATTAAATGTCACTTTAGTTTTTGTTTTCTGCAAGTTATATAATGTGTTGTTTATTACAGCACATTTTAGACACTCAAAACTTCTTTACTTTATTTTAGCTGGTAACAGCAAGAAGCACAAGCACCTCTAGAAGAGCCGAAGACATCCTGCCAATGGACTTGTCTCAGGATGTACCTCAACATGATGTTGTGAGTGTTTGCATGTGGAATGTCAAACAAATGAGAGCATCATGTGACTTGTTATATTAAATCCTTTATCTTGGTGGTACCCAGAAAGGTCTATGATGGTGTTAGTAGTCTAAGAGCCCAGTATTATTTGAGGTGGTACTCTGTGTAAAAAGTTTGAGAACTACTGGCTATCTCACTTGCTCCGTCGCTTATACACTTGAATGAATAAACATGGTGTGAACATTGAAACTAAACCCAGGGGTAGGCAACCTTTACAATCAAAACATATTTTTTGCCTTATAAGTGGTATACAATTTCTTAAATGTTTTCTATTGGAGAATTGGAGAACCTAAACATGTATTTAGGCTCACAGAATTGAAAAGTGAAGATTGAATTGTAAAAAAAGTAACTTATTAATTTCCATATTACTATTATTTATATATTTGTATATATTTTGGCAAAACAACAGGGAGCCACTGGAGAGAGGAGTTTGAGCCGCAAGCGGCAGGCCACTGACCACTTGTATGCATTGCCTGCTTGCCCTAAGGCTATAAAGGCCAAACCTGAAGAAAAGCCTCAGCGAGAGTGAGGAAACTGCAGCGGGAGAAGAGTAATGCCTTGAGGAGGAGAAAAAAAGAGGTCCAAGATGAACATGCAGGCTCTTCTGGAGGAACTGAAGGAGAAAAATCTCATCAACGAAGAGCTGAAAGACAACCTTGAATGCTACTCGGGTAAAATAAAAATATTACATTGAATATTTTGTGGTATTTTATGTTCTTTGTTGACTTCCTAGTTACTATTAAAAGGATACCTACTGAATCACTTTGCTAATTGAATTTCAGATCTTCCGGTTCATCTCCTGTCGAGGCAGGGCATAGAGTACACCAAGGCCCAGAGAGATTTTTTTTGCCCTTACGCTCCATCTGCATGGTCCAAAGGCATATCACTACCTGAGAGATACCCTGCATATTCACCTGCCACATCCCAGTTCATTGCAAAGGTATTCTTCATGATGTTTAATTTTATACTGAATTACATTAAGCACTACAGACAATATTATCATGAATGGTTAAACTTACTGATCTAACAGCTCATGTTCTCATGCTGATACATGTTGATATTATAGCTCTTTTTTGTGTGTGTCCACAATAGGGATGCTTGGGTTAGTGGTTAAATGTCTACTTTTTAATTTTACTAAGGTGGCTGAGCTCTCTTGATGCCAGACCTGGTCTCAATAAAATGATGTTGGACATGCTGGAAAGACGGTGTCAGGAAGATGAGGTCAAGTACGGATGTGTCACTCTGATGCTGGATGCCATGTCCATCAAAAATCACGTCCAGTATGATCCTCAGACACTAACAATGTTTGGATATGTGGACATGGGGGATCGATTGAATGAGACTGACATGGCTTCCGATGTTCTTGTGGTTTATGGTGGTTGGGCTTTAAGGTTATTGGAAAGCTCCAATTGTGTATTATTTTTTTTTTTAAGGTGGCTGGAATAACAACCCTAATGCCAGCCAGTTCAAGTACATCTTTAGGAAGCTGATGGCCTGGTGTGGGGTTGTTAAACCATGCAGAGGCAATGTGACGGCACAGGATGACACAGAGTCCCTACCAGCTGTCATCGACACCTCTACAAGCCTGTCAGCTGTAGATATGAGGAGAAGATCTTCCATCCCCATTTGCTGACATTCCTGTCAATAAAAAATTATTGTTATTATTATATTACAGTTCCTAAACATTTCTATATTTTATATTACATCAGTTACGTTGAGACTGATGATTCCCCAATCTTCCCACAATGGACTTTACATAGGATGAACTGTTTCCAGTTTCAGCAAAACAGCAAAGATTCATTAATGGATGACTGCACCTTAGAACTCTTCACTAACACTGCCTGCATCAACTGGGCCACAGAGAAAACAATGTTACTGCCTGTACATGGCACAATCAGTGTTCGAATTGAGGGGGGGCTGGGGGGGTCCGGGAGCCCCATAAGCATCAAGGGACCCCCCATAAGGCCCAAAAAATTTACCTTGGGGGGTCCCCTGGTTTTTTCATTAAAACTAAAAATAGAAACAATATTTGACATAGCCCTATCTATTTTTTATCGAAGTATTGCGCTGCCCTCTCCCATAAAAAGCTACTTCAAATTAGATGTGCGTCTGAAATACGAAAAGTGCGCCACACGCTGTTTTCTGAAGGAATTTACAGACTGCGGGTGCGACGTCGCTGTGTGATTGGCTGGCAGAGTGATCCTTCCTCATTATTTTACCTCACGATGACGGTAAGATAATATTTATTTGTTTTATGATTGTTTGGTACACCTAATTTACTGCTACTGAATAAGTGTTTATCTTAGAATCGGACAGTCACTTTTATTATAATCTTGGTCTGTCAATAGTTGTTTTTTTTTATCTTATGATGCTAGCTAACTATCGGATTGTTAGTTGTAATTAGCCATCTAACGTAATTCTGAGAAAAAAAAAAAAAGCTTGCATTGCACCCATTCTGAATTAAACAAATAATTTTAAATCTAGTAAACCTTAACTGCTCAAAAACAGTGTTAATTTAATTAAGGAAATTATATTACTGATGAAAATGTTCATCATCAGGTGAAGGCTTTTTTTGTGTCAACGATGACAAAGCAGGGTTGCTAACTCTCACAAATTGTGCGTGAGACACACATGCATTGATTATTACGCCCAAGACAAACATGCAGATCAACCGTTTTTGTTATGAATTGTATCCTATTTTCCATTATTATGTATAGCCTAATACAATTAGTGTAGTATTTAAGGTTAAATGGAGAAAAGGGTCTTAAATTCAATGCAAAGATGCAAATTAAAGTCATTTTGTGGCCAGAAAAATAATTATTTCCATTTGCAATGCCATTGTTTACACACTCTAATAAATATACATGTATCTAGTCTAGTTGCTCAAAAGAGTATTGCAGGTCATAACTGCTTACTCATTTTTAGGTTTTGCATTTGAATAAATATTTAGACATGATCAAACACTAGATTTTAAAATGATACATTTTAAAAAGATACTCGTATAAGCACACACAGGTGAATATTAATTAATGCAAAGAAAATACTGAATTTAACCCAAGAACCAGTAAGTACAGTAGGCCTATTCATGTGAATTGATAGTGAATCAAGAGATCGAAATTGATCAATGGTCATCAGCATCGTAATCATATCAAATTCTTTCTATTTTTCCCTCTTGTAGAAAACACTATTGTGACAAAACATATATTTAATGTAGTCTCTCATTCACCACTATAAGTTTACCCAACTATGAAAACTTCTGCTAGAAAATATGAAAGGGTTATATAATTAGATTCAAGATAAATTAGTTTTTTTAATGAAATAAAATGCCTACATGTGCACTGTTCAAAGTATATAGATTTTTATTTAATTTTACATATAGTAAATGCTCAGCTGCAAAAAACATGTTCTGAAACACACAAAGTAAATGAAATTCACAAGTAAAGTAAATGAAATTATATTATTATATGAAATAAATAAATACAAATGTATATTATTAGGTTTTTTTGGGGGTGGGGGGGGACCCCCCAAGAGCTTTGACACAATTCGAACACTGGGCACAATTAACCTTTAACCTTACATCTGAATCAATGCAGTAACACTGTTATCTACCATTGACATTGTACCAAATGTTCAGACTGAATATACAGAGGAGAACTGGTCCCCAGTGTTTCTGGTTAGTCTGGTTTCTCCAAAGGTTTTTTTACACCAGTATCGGCATCTTACAGATTTTTCTTTATTTACCACTGTTGCCTTTGGCTTGCTTGCTGTATGTATGACGACTAAAGCATTTAGTACCAACTATTAAAACAGTGAGGGGTGTTTTTGACCATATAGACACAACAATATGTCTTTCTGTAAAGATTCTTTGAAATGTTATGCATTTTGAAAAATGTATAAATGTCTTACCATTGATAGTGTGCATATTGCTTGAACATTTATATGTAAAAAAAAAAAAAAATTCTGTAGAATTATTATATTATAATTACGAGTTATAATTAATTATAAACTAGCTGTATTTTTAGTTACTTTCAGTGCACAAACAACCATTATTTACTTACTATTACTGATTTAGTAACTGTTGTACTATTTTATGTACTGTGTTATACGAGTTAAAGTCAATTACAATTGTAATTTCTGTCATCATAATGAATTTATATAGTGTGATAATTACTGTATGATTTTCTTTGAAAACAATAGTTTCTTAAATAATATACAATCAGCAATTGCAATACATTAACTGCTTGTAAGCAAAACCATATATAACAAACATAAGTACTTATTACATTATTGAAAATAATAAAGATAATCATATATTACATGAATTAGGTAGTAAGTCAAAATAAAAATAAAAATCTAAGTGTGTGTGTGAGAGAGAGAGAGAGAGAGAGAGAGCGCCCCTGGCCCTGAGGAACTCTCTGCACGTGCCTGATGTATTGACACAAATTTAAATGAACTTCAACAGTCTCTATGTCGCGTCCAGTGTAGACAGACTTTAGCTGTTAACACACAGTATATTTTTCTCTTAATATACTCATTACCAAACAGTTTCAATCACAGAAATTATATTAATGACTTTCATTACATTTTAGTAACCAACATAATGGATGGAGCAAAAAGACGCGCTGACCCATTATAGTTTCGCTCGTTTTCCGACGTACGACGGTGGGCGCGCAGGGACAAAATACGTCTGCAATATTTTAAACACCAGGGGGCACTCAAACACCATTTAAGTTTGCTTAAAGCAGGGGTGGGCACACTTTTTGACTCAAGGGCCACATCAAGTTTTTCACATTAAATGAGGGGCCGCATAACATGTTTATGACAAATGAAGCTTTGATTTTTTTTTTATTATAAATTGACACTCACTACTGTACTGTATGTGTGCATACATGGCAGTTCTATTTTTGTACCATATCTACCTATTTTTTATGATCACTTTATGAGACACAGATAAGTTGCATTGATGTGTAAGACGCATTTTATCATTTCATTCAGAAATAATGTAAAATAAATGAAATGTTTACAAACATTAGAAACATGTATATTCCACACACTCCACAAAAAAAAAAAAAAAATCCTATAAATTTAGCAATGTTCAGAATGGAAAAAAAAGAACAAAAATATAAGAAAGTAAACAAATACAAATAAGAGTGGCATTCACTATAAACATAATTATAAATGCCCAGCCTAAATATTTAAAGTGAAAGTGAAACTAGCGGCGTGGTTGCTGGAAAATCCACAAAACAACCTCAAAACAAACTCACTTGTCTTTTCTCAGTCGTCACCCATCCTAATGTGCGTGCTTTGTGCTTGACCTTGATTGCTTTATATATCCTGTTTCATATTAGACATATTTTTTTCAGATTAAAATATATATATATATATATATATATATATATATATATATATATATATATATATAATCCTGAAAAAAACAGTAGGCTACTATATCCTTTTTCATAAAAATGTGTGTGGAAAACAGAAGGAGAAAGCATATCTTTGCAAGATACTGTAAATGACAAATTATTTCCATGTTTTCCCCAGGAAATTACAGTGCCCTTGAGCAGGAGGCAGAGGCGGACTGGGACAAAAATTCAGCTCTGGCACTGTATCCACACCGACCCACATTACCACACCGACACAGCCCACCCACGGACACACGCATTCACTACTTACATCTGTGTACAGATGCTGAAATAATAGAAGCAGTACCATATATGTGACAGATACTGAAACATTAAATGTATGTGTCTGGCAAACAATGCTTACTGCTTTTTAAAGAGCACACGTTTATAACAAATTTACACATAGAGTAAAAACAAAAGAAAAAGAATCTGAGGAAGTTGTAGAGTCTGTGTGGTGTCTGTTTATGCCATTTGTCTGCTGTTACTGTCATTCTCTACAGCAGGGATTCCCAACCCTGCTCCTGTCAAAGTTTAGCTCCAATCCTATTCAAACTTCTACTTCTGTGCCTGTATATTAACGAGAGAAAAGATAAATAAGATTAATAATTATTATTATTTCATCTTACAAGTACAAGCATCAAATCATCAGGAAGAAGATAAATCTGCAGAGACAGAGTTTATTGAAGCACAGAGAGAACATGAAGATCCAGAACCCTGCAGAATCAAACACACTGAAGAACAAACAGGTTGGTGTTTATTCTTCATCCTTCATCAATAACGCTGAAGACTCATTAGCCTACCTGGATCAGAAAAATGTTTTCTTCTTCCCTGAGAACAGACTACTCAAATAAAAGCTTGCAACTGCAGGAATAACCACAATTAGAGAGCTGTTTGTGTGAAATATCCCATAAACACATATTTTACATTTACACCCTGTTCTCTCCGCATCAGTTATCTTTCTTAGATCATAATACAACTGTACAGTTAACACAAACAATATTCAGTAAAAATAAAAGTTGTGTGTATATTTTATATTTTGTGTGTATATTTAATTTACAGAAAATAACAAAACACAAACATCAAAGAGATAAAGTAAAATAATGTACATTGCCCATTGTATGTTAAAACAAAAATACAACAATAAAAAATCAAGGCCCTAGTGAACAAATCTGTTTCTAGATATTTTATTAAAAGGCTGTAAAGATAAAGTGAATTAAGGGAGATTGGGACAGTTTCTGAATTTCTGCCTTCTGCAAGGTTTCTTGCCATAAATTAAAACATCAGCCCAACACATGTACATTTCTGTAATACTGAAGATGTTAACTACTCATCTGAGGAGGAGACAGTGTTATATTATTATAATGAAAGGATGTGTGATGTACACTTTTCTGTAAACAGGCCTGAAGAATCACCTAAAGTTCATTCAAAGCAGAAACCACATTCATGTTCTTTCTGTGGAAATAGTTTTTGCAGAATTTAAAAGTTCGCTAGAAAACACACACTGCTGTCTCTGAACTTCACTCTGACAACATTGTTGGTTTGCATCCTGAAGAAACCAAAAAGAGGAAGTTAAACATGAGACGATAACACTCACAGTCATCATAAATCTCTCAACAACACTTAAACCATGTTATTCGCTTCTAACAAATTTATTTCTGAATTTGTGCAGTCCTATTGTTTAGTATTTTTTCTTTATTTTGTATTTTTTTAAATACAGAACATTACTTTATTGTCTATAATGTGGGATGATTCTCTTTTATACACAATGCTTGGTAACCCTCAGCTGGACAAAGTAATGATGGAATCAAAAACCATTTGGACATTGAGCCTATAAACATAAAGAAGCAGAAACTGTAGAACGAGTATTAATAATACACCCTAATATGAATAGAAATAATTTAAAGTAAGAAATAAATACAAATCTCTGCATGTGTGACATTTGCAATAAACATGATAGATAACAGTCCAGGAACAGGGAAAATAATAATGCAGTGTTTAAATGTATTAGGTGTAATATCCAGGCTCCAGTACAGCAGGTGGCAGTAACTGTTCAGCTCGCTCGAGGCCCTCCAGTAAAACCCACGAAGAAGACGAAAACGAAAGTAACTGAAGACAACACGCAGATAGCGAGAGAAAGTGTTGCTCGGTGGATTTGATGCATGCCATGTCCTAGAAAACATTCTTCATTTTCAAGCTTAAAGCACAGAAAAAAATGAGCGTTTCAAATGCTTATAAATTCTCTTCTTAGTGGACAAGACTGCAAGTAAGTTTTCAAAAAGGGGTTATTGAAAACGAATGTGTTTCTGAAGGTTTTTCTGTATTTCCGCTTCTGTTTTATGTTGTTGTTTTTGTAACTCACTTTATTTTATATAGTGTTTTTTGTTGCTGTTGCTGCTAACTCAACATATTTCTTCATCTCATTAACATCATCATCTCCAGGTCACACTGAACAGCAGATTGTTGTCTCAAGCCAGTGCTGATCAATGACAGTTTAGCTGCAGTATGTCAGAGAAGAGAGGAAAGATGAGTCTCTCACAGAAACAGAGGTGATACTTTTGAATGTTTTCATTTTCCTTTAGTGTGTAATGTATGTGTTTGTGTAAGATGTTCAAAGTTACAAAGGTCACAGTCTCCTGTAAAGTGATTTATTCTATCTAACAGAGAACACTGATCCAGAGATGATTAAAATGGCTTGACTGAAGTTCAGATATTAATTTCACAAATGTGTGTCACAATGTGAAATATTAGCGTAATGCTGTTCAAAGGTTTACACAAAGAGAAGACGAGGCTTCAGTGAGTTGTAGTGTTGTCGTCATGTTGTGGAGACGCTGTGTGTTTGGATGTGAAAGCAAACCCTCTTTGTTTGGATTCAGTGTTTAAGATTTATTTATAACTCTGTTCCTGAGCCGTACGGCCCAAAGGTTAGCTTGTGTACAGCACGCTTTATGAAGCTGAAGTGCATTTTCTCCCAGCTTCCTGTGTACAACATCAGCTACACACACCTAAATACACTGTACATAAAATACAATAAACCACACCTACATAACTGTGTTTTATGTTGACACTTCAGGACATAAAGTTGTTACAGTGAAGAAGAAGTAATTACAGTAATTATTACAACTATGACAGGCATCTGATCTGCTCCATAAACAATTCTACATTGGCTACCCTATTATCTAAAGTGTTGAGATTTTTAAAATGCTCAATAGTTTGTTTTCCATCTACCGGTTAAGACTTACAACAAACATTTGGTCCAATATATTGCATTAGTGTAAACTAAAACAGCAGACAGACTGAATAAAAGCATAAAACCACTGTCTGACAGCAGCTATAGAACAGCAGAAATAGAGCTGTTTCCATGGTAACCTCTACAAAGCAGCATCTATTAAGCATAGACATCAGTGCTCTCTTTAATTATTTATAATTATTCCTATATAATTTGACCTCTAATGAGATATTCTATCAAAATCATGGAAGCTTAAGTAGTAAAATACTTTAAAACAAGAAATAAAAACATCAATAATAACGCGAGTATAAGACATTAAAGGGATAGTTCACTCAAATATAGAAAATTCTGTCATCATTTATCAGTTAGTTGGTGGTTAGTATTTTTTTCCTACTATGGAAGTCAATGGGAACCACCAACTGTTTGATTACCAGCAGTCTTCAAAATATCTTATTTTATGTTCAACATAAGAAAGCAGTTTGGAACGATATGAAGGTGAGTAAATGATGACAGAATTTTAATTTTTGGGTGAACTATCCCTTTAAGACATGTGCTAAGACAGTGGTTCTCAAACTGGGGTACGCGTAAAATGCCGCTTCTAATGTAAAAACAGTAAAATGGTCAAAATGATATCCAATCAGCTTAGCTCCTCTTTTGCGGTCAAAACTGACTGCATCCACACAAGCAGCGTGCATGTGATAGGATGCCACTGAATATGCTGCTTCAGCAAATCACGCTGCTGTTCAGTGTATCTTAAAGTAGATCTTCACTTAATAGCATGAAGAGCAAATATTGACATGGACTGTACATTGAGATTGATTTAAACTCTCTTTGATACAGACACCCTGTGCCAGTTATTGTTTTCATGTTTAAAATACGAACAAGAATGCAAATTTCCCTGAAAGTGACGTGACATACAGCCAAGTATGGTAACCCATACTCAGAATTCGTGCTCTGCATTTAACCCATCCAGAGTGCACACACACACTGTGAACACACACACAGCGTGAACACACACACCACCCGGAGCAGTGAACAAACACACACACACACACACACACACACACACACACACACACACACCATGAACACACACACCGTGAACACACACCCGGAGCAGTGAACACACACACACACACACACACACACACACACACACACACACACACCGTGAACACACACACAGCAGTGAACACACACACAGCGTGAACAAACACCCGGAGCAGTGGGTATCATTTATGCTGCGGCTCCCGGTATTGCCGGCCCGAGACTCAAACCCACAACCTTAGGGTTAGGAGTCAAACTCTCCAACCATTAGGCCACGACTTCCCAATATCCAAACGATGGCAAATGTGACATTAATTTTTTACAACAGTTCAACAAAAAAAGGTTATATTAAGTGAACAATTTACATGTTAAATGTAGCCTACATTTTAAACAGAATATTGTCATGTTTGTAATATTTTGCAACGAAAGAATAGTTCCAACAAAATCTGTATTATCTGGTGTGCATCTCCAAGCAAGTGGTGTTTAGTGAACGTATCTGCGGCTTTGAACGATTCGGAGAGTCAGTGATTAATAACTACAGCATTTTGCTTTGTTACTGAATGAATGAATGCATGACGCCTGGCTCACTAAGACAGCGACTTGCTGCCACCTATTTGCGGTTTTATTATTAAGTCTACAAGTGGGCTATCACTTCGATTTGCCATATTTTATTGCTTTATTTATTATATTAATAATACACTTAATGGAATGTTAAGAATATGACATAAAACATGACATAAGATATAATTAATAAGGATAAAAAAAAAAATGCGCCTGTAAATCAATTTAAGGGGCAAATGTTGTCCTTTAATAGAAAAGGTGTGACTGCGGTCTAAGTGGAAGAGAGGGGTACTCAGAACAATGTTAAATGCCCTGGGGGTACGTCACTGTAAAAAGTTTGAGAATCACTGTGCTAAGACATGTGTGACATCAAAATACATGACGTTGAATTTGAGAACTATAAGTTTATTGATTTTATTTGTTTAAAGGTTAAAAGTTTTTTTTTTTTTTTGGGTGTTGTGTAGAGTGATTTAGAGCCTTAGTCCACACTCCAGATCAGTGAGTGGCGGTAATGCACCCGAACGCTGTTTGCCAACCGCCAATAAAAAAACAAAAGAAGAAGAGTACATGACGTCACAGAGGACACTACGCAGAAATGCTCTGGAAAGAAGGATTATTGATCAAATTAAAATCATTAGGAATTGAAGGTAGAACTTATAGGTTTTTTATTTAACAGGAAAATACAAGTGAGAGTAGGTGAAGAATATTCCAGACTCCACAAGGTCGTGTATGTAGTCCGTTATTATTCAACATAACGATTAATGACATTTTCTCTCAGGTTGAACAAAATGTAGGAACATCTTTGTATGCAGATGATGGGGCTTTGTGGATCAGAGGTCACAATTTATCATGTCAATAAGAAAATACAAGCTGCAATAGTTGAAGTGGAAAAATGGACCAATAAATGGGGATTTAAATTATCTGTAGCAAAAACACGGGTTATTTGTTTTTCAAGGAGGCATAACATCTCACCCTTTCCTTGAATCTATATAGACAACAACTGGAGCAAGCAAAGCTGTTAGGTTTCTTGGGGATTGGTTTGATTAAAAAAATAATAATAAAAAAATAAAACTAACATGGAAAGTTCATTTGAATAAAATTAAGAACTAATGTAAGAAGGTCATAAATATTTTTTGTTGTTCATCAGGACAGGAATGGGGAGCAAGTAGAGCATCTCTACAGAACATATATTGGGCTCTCATGAGATCTGTTCTTGACTGGATGTATAGCTTACATGTCAGCAGCAGAATAAAACCTCAAGGAAGCAGATGTACTGGAAGCTCAGGCTCTGAGAATCTGTAGTGGGGCATTCAGATCATCTCCGCTATCATCAGTGCAGGTGGAAATGGGAGAAATCCCATTAAGAATTAGAAGAGTAAAATGAATGATGGTATACTGGGTCAATCTCCAAGAACATAATGAAAAACATCTTGTCAAAAGTGTATTAAAGGAATGCTGGGAACATAATGAAACAAACTTTACTAGTTTTGGGTGGATAGGTGATGCGAAGGCAAGAAATATAGGATTACATCAATTACAGTACAGTAATACTGATACTCAGTTTCCTCTATTCCTCCCCGGTTATTCCCCTCGCCTACTGTTGACCTCAGTATACAGCAAGAACTGAAAGACAATTCTAATCAACTCCTGATACGGTGTATAGTCCAGAAGTACTTTGAGAAACATTTCCCAGAATCAGTGGTTTTATTTACAGATGAATCTAAGGATCCTGACACAGAAAATGCAGGTGCAGCTGTATATATTCCAGTGTGTGATTTATATATTAAGAAAAGAGTAACCAATCATTTGTCAGTATATGTGACAGAGCTATTGGAGATATTGCTGGCCCTACTGTGGATTGCATCTGATAGTTTTTCAGCACTTAAGAGTATTAGATCTGGCAGGTCATCAGTTAAGATGGATATTATCAATGAAATATTCTGCAGGGTGTACGAAATAAAAGTTAAGGGTATGTCTACACACTTTATTTGGGTTCCTGCTCATGTTGGTGTGGAGAGAAATGAGAAGGTGGATATTCTGGCCAAACCAACTCTAAGAACAAAGCAAGTAGATCTAAATATTTCATCAAGTAAAGCAGAAGCTAAAGTATACATTAAAACATAGACACAATCAGTTCGGCAGATTTACTGGGATGAGAATGAAACAGGTAGACATTGATATAATATACAAAGAACAGTTGATGCTGGGAGAAAGGAGAGTATGAAACGAAGGGAAGGAAATATCATATCATATCATATCATATATCATATATCATATCATATACTATCATAACATATCATATATCATATCATAACACACTTATACTTGTTTATACTGGATTTAATATTACACTGAGTTGACAAGCACTCTACTGGGGAGTGAATACACTGTAGACAACAAGAAACAGCTGAGCGTGTATAACTCCACTGCATGAAATACAACAATGAGAGA
Source organism: Cyprinus carpio (assembly GCF_018340385.1). NCBI lineage: Eukaryota > Metazoa > Chordata > Actinopteri > Cypriniformes > Cyprinidae > Cyprinus > Cyprinus carpio. Next base: position 679,640 of record NW_024872754.1, read on the forward strand.
CACTGTCTCATTCAGTCAATGAAGAAAGTTAATCACTATGACTTCTCTTTATCAGGTTTATTAGGGAAAACAGCTAGCTAGTTAAGTATGATTATTGAATTTGTTAAAGAAAGTAAATTATATAAAAGAATATAATATTTTAATTGTTTTTTTTTATTTATTTCTAGTTTCTTTGTTTTGTTTGGTTTTTATGTTTATTTCTATATTATATATAGGCAAATATCCTGATCCATACTTTATTCCAGTCGGTGGCGGTAATGCTCCAATAATAATACCAACCGCCAATAAACACCAAAGAAGAAGAAGAACTATAGCTAGAAAGAGAAAGTGTTGCTAGTTGGATTTGATCAATGTTATGTCCTAGAAAACATTTGTACAAGTAGGCTATAACTTTAGCACAGACTCTACTAATTTTATCACTCGCGGACATTGTTTTCTATATTTAATCCAATCTGATCCGTCTGAGAGATATGAGAATTAATTTCTGACAAGCGACAGGCCTAAAGCACAGAAATAATGAGCGTTTCAAATACTTATTTATCCTTTAGTGGACAAGACCACGAGTATGTTTTAACGGAGGGGTTATTGAACACGAATCTGTTTCTGAAAATTTTTCGTATTTCCGCTTCTGTGTTTTGCTGTTGTTTTGTGAAGTGAAATCGAAAGTATTTTTAACCAGACATTTCTCAGTCCGCTAAAGTCTGACATCACCGCTTCCGTGTCCAATCAGATATCACGAGAAAACAACAAAAGGTGCTAATATACACTCACAATGTGACATAATACTGCCAAAAACATTATAATCCTAACCTTTAACTCCATACCGAAATCACAGATAACCAGACAATGAAAATATAAATAAATAAATTAAAACACTATTTGTGTTTAGGACGCTGTGAGCACGGAGACTGTAGTGTACACCGTGAGTTTGAAAAGGGTTATCTTAAATGTTTAATATGAATATACAGTGCTTATAAACGGCTGTTGAGGTCGTATATGCACAACCGGCACATCCGGAACGTAACTGTCAATTTAGTCACCGCCCCTTTTTAAGGAAAAAAATATACTAGATTTCCCATAGACTTCCATACAAAATAGCAACACAAAGCAACGTCTGTACACAGCTGGCAGGCGTGAATAACTAAAGAAATCCCTAAGACTAAACATGTCAAGTAATTATATGTCCACCCTGCCTGCATTTTTTTGTAATGGATTTTTTTTTTTTTTTTTTTTGGTCAATTTAAAAACACGTACGTCCCTTCATTCTCCCAGTGTCAAACTGGTGTAACAACCCCACCAGTGGCCAGAGTCTTACTGGGAGATTTACTCGTACCTCATCGAGTCACCATAAGCCAGTGAATAATTTTACTTCGTATTTGAAAGTAAACATCTTTAAATGTATATATTATATCTTAATATTTAGAGTACTGAGTGCACTTTTCTGTCCATCCATACAACTAGCCTGGCTTAGCTTTCGATTAGCATCATACGTAATTCATGATATTTCCGTAACCGCAAGATATTGATGATAATGGCAGGTAGCCATGAATTTCAAATTTGGGGTTTTACAAACATTATTGGTTGCACCCAACCACACAACAACTCTTTGGCATGTTGTAAGGTTAGTCCACTTCCTCGATCCAATACTGTATGGAGGTTTGTTTTCCCCTAAAAGTGGGCGTGAACCTGTTCATTGACATTCTATGACACTGCGCCGGTTGTGCGTATTCTCAAGTGAAGCGAGTTGAGGCTTGGACCCAGAAACAGCTTTAATTACGTCACCACTTAACAACCGAATAAGACCAGTGCATTTGTTTGTAACTCACTTTATTTTATACAGTGTTTTTGTTGCTGTTGCTGCTAACTCAACATATTTTCTTCATCTCATTAACATCATCATCTCCAGGTCACACTGAACAGCAGATTGTTGTCTCAAGCCAGTGCTGATCAATGACAGTTTAGATGCAGTATGTCAGAGAAGAGAGGAAAGATGAATCTCTCACAGAAACAGAGGTAACACTGAGTCTGCTTTCAGAGAATCATTTTAAACACTGCTGCAGTTTCAGAGCTTTGCTGGAAAAAACACAACCTTTTATGTTGGCGCTTCAGGACATAAAGTTGTTACAGTGAAGAAGAAAAATTATAACTTTATGAGATTGTATCTGAAATGTAAGAGAGTTGAAAATCTCTTTAATTAGATCAGTCAAATATTTGTAAAAATATATTTGGTCTCACATTTGAAGCAAAGAAATTGTTAAACAAATGTGAGTCTGTAAACAAGAATGACTGCTATCTTTAAAACTCTGCATTGTTTCTGTGAAGGACTAGAGAGAATGTGTGTCAATATAAAACACAGATGAAGCTCCTGTAGAAAAGTTTCTCTTCTCTCTTTGTGTCATTAGTGTAAGATCAGGATCACATGTGTCTGTGAAGAGTGACCGGTCAAAGGATGGTGAAGTACCAGACTTCAGTGAGAAAAAAACATCTATCAAAAGGTATTTATTATCTTTGACATTATAATGTTGTGTTGGCTTATTTCTCCACTAAGATGCTTGTGATAGAAATGAATGAAATAAAACAATAAATCACTGATTTCCTCTTTATTGAACTCAGTCTGGAGCTTCTTTCCAGTAAACACAATCACACAAGCAGCCACAAGGAAGGTATAAATAACCATGGAAAATAGATCATGCAGACAAACATGAATATGTTTCCATCTATCCATAGTCATAGAGTGGACAAATGCATGTCTATACTGTGCTTCATTACCATCCTCAACAGTGAAGCTCTTTAAATGAGACTGAAGGAGCTCCTGAAGTAAAGTGTTTTGTTATTTGTGTCATTAGTGTAAGATCAGGCTCACATGTGTCCAGCTCTGTGTCTGTGAAGAGTGACCGGTCAAAGAGAAAAGGACCAGACTTAAGTGAAGAAACAGCATCAAGAACCAAACGGTATTTATTTTAGTTTAAACATAGACTGTGTCAGAAAGTGTATCAGTGAATAAGTCCATTACAGTCCATAAATTTATCACATTATTGTTTTTTTCTTTGCTAAAATATTTACAAGATATTTTGGTCATATTATTTTTTCCTAAAAATGCAGTATTTTGATTTATTTTATTTACTGTCAGGCTTCAGTATGAAACATTAGATCCAGATTTACAGTCTCACAGGAACCACAAGAATTTTACAAACAGTCTCCTGCAGATTTTCCAGGTAATAAAAAACACATTTTTCAAGAATATTTAATTATTATAATAAACAAATATGTTATTGAATAAGATTGGGACAGAACTTTTATTTGTACTTTTTATTTTTAAGAACCCATAAAATAAGAATGAGAGCCTATTTTATTAATATTCACAGCAAATTATTGTTTGTCTCAACTTGATTTTTGATGAATATTTTTAATAACTGAAAAAATAATTTTGACCAAATATAGGATTTTTTCCTCTCATTCATTCTTGTCTTTCTTTGTAGGATCTTGAGAGCAAAATAATCACATTTCTAAAGAAAGAACTGGAAAAGTTTAAGAAAATATTACAAAAAAGAGAACTTGGGGTACTTTGTGAAGGACTTTAATGAGAACAGATGCAGTATGAAAGAAGCAGCTCTTGATCTCACGCTCTACTTCCTGAGAGAGATGAAGCAAGATGAAGCTGCTGATACTCTAGAAGGTAAGAGACTCATGATCGTATGTAAACACTGTCACTTATAAATGTAGAGAGAAAATAAGATTAAACAATATCTGTATTTTTGTTTCTGTTTAGATGAACTGGTCTTCATTCATCAGCTAAAGTGTAGCCTAAAGAAGAAGTATCAGTGTGTGCTTTGAAGGAATTGCAAAGCAAGGTGACTCTACACTTCTGAAGAACATCTACACAGATCTCTATATCACTCAGGGGTTGTAGTGAACAGGTCAATACTGAACATGAGGTGAGACAGATTGAAGTTGCTTCCAGACGTCATGAATCACAGGAGATACAGGTTGAGTGCACAAATGTGTTTGAAGCATCTGAAGAAGACAAGCAGATCAGAACTGTACTGACAAAAGGAGTTGCTGGCATCGGAAAATCAGTCTCTGTGCAGAAGTTTGTTCTGGATTGGGCCGAAGGAAAAGAAAATCAAGATATCAGCTTCATATTTCCTCTTCCATTTAGAGAGATGAACTTAATGGAGAAAGAAAAACTAAGTTTGATGGACCTTATAACTCAGTTTTTCCCAGAGACAGAAGGACTGAAGCTTACAAGAAGAAATCAATTCAAAGTCTTGTTCATTCTTGATGGATTGGATGAATGTCGACTTCCTGTAAACTTTAAGGATAATGAGACGTGGTCTGTTTGATGTATCATCACCAGTCTCTCTGGATGTTCTCCTGACGAACCTCATCAAGGGAAATCTGCTTCCTTCTGCTCTCATCTGGATCACCAGCAGACCAGCAGCTGCCAGTAAGATTCCTCCTGACTGTATCGACCGGCTGACAGAGATACGAGGATTCAATGATTGCACAAAAGGAGGAGTACTTCAGAAAAAGATTCACGGATGAGAATCAGGCCAAAGAAAAATCATTGATCATGTTAACAATCAAAGAGTCTCTTTATCATGTGCCACACATCCCAGTCTTCTGCTGGATTTCAGCCACTGTTCTCCAGAACATTTTAGAGGAGGGAAAAGAAATAATGTTGTGAAAAACAATCAGGCTGATGATGCCTCCAAAACACTGCAGGAGTCAAATACTGAAGACACTCCTAAGACTCTGACACAAATGTAACACACACTTCCTCAGATTCAGATCCAGCAGAGCAGACGAAAGTATGATGGAGAACATACACCAGATGATTCCCTGGGATAAAGATGCCATCTTTTCACTGGGGAAACTGGCATTTGATCAGCTGGAAAGAAACAATGTGATCTTCTATGACACAGATCTGGAAGCCTGTGGTATTGACGTCTATAAGGCATCAGTGTACTCAGGCATGTGTACCCAGATCTTTAAGGAGGAAACAGGGATCGTTCTTTGTACCATGTATACTGCTTCGTTTCACTTGAGCATTCAAGAGTTTATTGCAGCTCTTTATGCACATCTGTTTCTAGACATAAAGAAGAAGAAAAGTATATTTGTTCATGAGTCTACAAAACAGAAAAAGAAAAGTAAAAACATGATTGATTTGCTCAAGACTACAGTGGACAAGGCACTAGAGAGTGATAATGGACACCTGGATCTTTTTCTTCGATTCCTTCTTGGTTTGTCACTCCAGTCTAATCAGAGACTCTTACAGGGTCTGTTGACACAGAAAAATAGAAATGATCAGAGCAAAAAGGAAATAGTTCAGTACATCAAGCAGAAATTAGAATCTAATCTGTCTCCAGAGAGATCCATCAATCTGTTCTACTGTCTGAATGAACTGAACGAACCAAACTCTGGTGAAAGACATTCAGACCCACCTTAGCAAAGGAAGTCTCTCATCTGCTGATCTTTCACCTGGCCAGTGGTCTGCTTTGGTCTTTGTGTTGTTGACATCAGAGGAGGAGCTGGAGGAGTTTGAGCTTCAGAAAATTCAAGAAATCAGACGAGTGTCTCATTAGATTATCAGCAGTCATCAAAACCTCTAAAAGAGCACTGTAAGTTATTTAATATACTTTGTCATGTTTTGTTCTCATCTTAAAATTGTATTAATCTACATTGATACATAACAGGCTTGGACACCCCTGATTTATAGTGATAATTAACCATATTCCAGTTTATAAGTAGGGGTGGGAATCACCAGAGGCCTCACGATATGATATTATCACGATACTTTGTGTCACAATACATATTATTGCGGATTTTTAAATATATTGAGATTATATTGCAATATTTCAGTGCTTGAGAGAAAATTACTGTTAAATTTAAATTTAATTAAATAAAACATGTAGTCTTACATCTAGGGATGCACGGAAATGAAAATTCTGGGCCGAAACGGAAACTGAAAATTCTGGAAGCACTTGGCTGAAAACAAAAAATGCTTTGTAATGATTATTTATTATTTTATTAAATAATTTAAATTAATTTTGTAAGACTTTTTAAATTTAACTCAATTTTAATGATAGTGAATTAAAAAAAACACAAGCTAATAAAATAACCACCACTTTTACTGAAAGAAACACAATAAAACTGGACAGAATTTATGTTAATATTGGTAACACTCTATATATAGGTTCACAAAGTTAACTACTTTAGTTTACAATTTAAGAATTTTATTAATCTTAGTTCAAATTAATTTGAACATTTACTAATTCATTATTAAAATCAACAGTTGTGCTAGTTAACAGTTAATGCAGTCTTAATTAACATGAACTAACAATGAACAACTGTATTCTCATTAACTAACATTAAGAAAGATTAATAAATACTGTAATGTATTGTTCATTGTTTGTTTGTGTTGTTTATTACATTAGCATTAATGGAACCTTACTGTAAAGTGTTACCTTAATATTAAATATCAATATATTATTAATTCACTTCAATGTAACAGAATCAGATTTAAGTTGTTGGATTTTTTTTATTTTTTTTTTTTTTTTAATTATCCAAATAATTATAGTCCTGCAAAGTTATTATTATCAGATCACAGCGTCACTGAAGGTAGCATTATTTTACCAGCATTGCCCAGTACAGCTGTACACCATGTTACAGTACAGTAGCGCTACTGCAAACAGGAGCAAGTATACAGCATATAAATTTTCTGTCTGCGTGTTATTTAAGTGGACTTTGCTTTTCCGGTGAGCATGAACGTTAAGTCGAGCAGAACGCACATTTATAGAGCGGAATATTGAGAGGAGCGTCAAACCGCGCAGTGACGAGGAGAGTGAAACATGCTCTCAGAACACTGCCATATATATTATTGGGGAAGTCGTGGCCTAGTGGTTAGAGAGGTTGACTCCTAACCCTAAGGTTGTGGGTTCGAGTCTCGGGCCGGGCAACACCACGAATGAGGTGCCCTTGAGCAATGGCACCGAAACCCCAAATGCTCCCCGGGCGCTCGCAGCAGGATAAATGTATACCCACTGCTCCGGGTGTGTGTTCACGGTGTGTGTGTGTTCACTGCTGTGGTGTGTGCACTTTGGATGGGTTAAATGCAGAGCACGAATTCTGAGTATGGGTCACCATACTTGGCTGTATGTCACTTCACTTCACTTCACTTCACTTCACTTCATTATTATTATTATTATTATTATTATTATTATTATATGTAGCCTATCTTTTTTGCTTGCATTTTTGGCCATTTTTCTCTTTGATAATTTGCGGATGTCGGTGCATACCTACACTGAACAAAATTATAAACGCAACACTTTTGTTTTTGTCCCCATTTTAAAAATATTGTTCACAAAATCTGTCTTCTTAATCTGTGTTAGTGGAGCACTTCTCCTTTGCCGAGATAATCCATCCACCTCACAGGTGTGCCTTAGGCTGGCCACAAAAAAAGGCCACTCTAAAATGTGCAGATTTTACTGTATTGATGGTCCGCAGTGCAACACATCTCCTTCTGATAACTTTCCGCGATCTGTCGTCATCTTTAAAACATACTTATATCCGATTTAAATGCAGAGAGGGGCTTTGCTGATAACTTTCCGTGATGCTGCTATATTTATAACATACTTTGTCAAGGAATTGATTTTATTATTCTACCAAATAGTATACTAAAGATCGATACTTGCAGTCCATGTATCGATTCAGTATTGCTGCGGAAAACATCGCGATACTATACTGTATCGATCCCCCCCCCCATCCTAATTATAAGTATATATCTCTTTTAGGGTTAAATCAAAACACATTTTGATTTAACTTTTTTTTTCTTTAAAAACTGCAGTCCACACATGTGACAGATGTGTGTATGCAAGACTAAATATATTTTTGCTTATATAGTAAATGCATCTTGATTATTTTAACTAAAAACAAGACAAAAATAGTAAGTAAGATAAGCCTTTTTTTGTCGTGCAGCTGGGAAGTAATTTGAAATGTAGCTATAGTGTCATTGATCTTGCTTTGCTGGAAGATTAGACAAACCATGCGCTGTGCAGAGATTGTGTTTTCAAAGAGCGCTGTTCTGTTTAGTGAGAGCACAGAATGGCTTCTCAGTCAGTACTGCTTTCTTTTTCCATGATTTCGGTGAGGACATTATACGTTCACGTGATTTATAAAGGGAGGTGTTGTCACCATATATGGTTTATTGGAGGCGTTTCTGAATGCAAATGACCATGAACCTCGTTTTTTAAGTCTAGATCTAGGCACGATGAGTAGACAGAGATCACTGGATCTCAATGTTGTGAATCAGATCGCTGCTCTACTGCAGGATAAACACTGTACACTCTACACACTGATGTACATTTTTAAATTCTTGCTGCTGGGTGTTTTTTGTGTGTCTTGTATAAGAGATTGCTGACTGAAAAAAACATGTGAATTTGGTAATGTGGCTATCATCATCATCAGCAGTATTTGTCAACTGTCAGCTGAAACATGCTGGTAAATATTCAGATTAAAGATTGAGTGTTTTATGTTTATTCGGTATTGTGGTTGACTTTATCACAGAAGGAGGGTGTCATGTTCTGGCTGCAGCTCTAAATTCAAACCCTTCAAATCTGACAGAGCTGGATCTGAGTGAGAATAAACTAGGAGACTCTGGAGTGACCAGAATCTCCAGTCTGCTGAGAAATTCACAGACACTACAGATACTCAGGTCTGAATTTGGTTAATCTAAACATGAATCAATGTAAAGCTCCAGCTGGTCTGTAAACTGATGCTGTGTCACAAGGAATGGGTCAGTGATGTGACATTGGTGTGTTGGTGTAGATACATTTATAAAATATTAACAAACAGATTGATTTTTGAGATGATGGGAAATGTTAATATCTTAATGGTGTAATACATGTTTTTATGTATGTATTTTTATTTATTTATTTATTTATTTATTTATTTATTCATTTATTCATTCTTTTTTTTTTTTTTTTTTTTTTGTTTGTTATTACTTTAGGATTTCAGTATGAATGAAGAAGGTTATATTAGTAGGTTATAATTGTGGAAAATTAAAACTGCAAAAATTAAAAATTGCATTTGTTGTAGTTTACGTTCACCAGTATATAACTTTACCCAGCTTTACTGTGAAAAGAGTCCATTCAGGTCAAAAATCAGGTTCCAAAATTCCATACTTTTCTTATGTACAATCTGTGTTATAAGGAAGAATAACATCTTTTTCTAATAGACTTTCAGACTGCAGTATCAGTGAAGAAGGTTATAAAGCTCTGTCTTCAGCTCTGAGATCAAACCCTTCACACCTGATAGAGCTGGATCTCACAGGAAATGATCCTGGACCATCAGGAGTGAAGCAGCTCAGTGATTTACTACAGGATCCAAACTGTCAACTCAAGACTCTGAGGTGAGACCTGATGAAGTAATGCTAAATAAATGATACACACGTGAATTATTTGTATTATATAAAAGTTTAATTACATTATATTATAGTATATTATATTACATTATATTATTTCAGTAATTCAGTAAGGTACACAATTTGTTGTTGAAAATGATTGAACAGGAAAGATGAGATGCTGCAGCTGCTGTTGTTTTGATGATAAATGTCAGCACAGTTTAGTTGTGTTAAAAGTTACAGCTTAATCAGACATTTTGGGTCACTAGATGTGCTGGTGTTCAGTAGTTTTGGTGCCTCAATTTAACATTTATGATTGTGTTATTGTGAACATTTCTCATGAAAACATTATTCAGTGTGATTTATTATCCTGATTGTTTAAATGTTACTGAATGCACTGTACATTAATTTCCATCAAGCTCAGATTCACAACACTGTAGATCTACTACAGCAGATCTATCACAGACCACAAACATGTGATGTGTGTCAGGAGAGGACCTGTGATAACACACACACACACACACACACACACACACACACACACACACACACACACACACACACGTCTGAACCTGCAGTTCCTCTCATAATGGGCAGAAATACTGTTGCATCAACACAGACATCAGTTAAATAAAACTATCCAGAGTAGGGGTGGGTGATATCAGCTAAAATTCATAACACAATAATTTTACACTGTCCAGGAGATATCGATATTATATTGTGATACGAGAAAAAAAAAAATACAGGCACAATATTTTAAACCTTAACATAGTAAAACTAGAAAAAGTGAGGAATTGGACCGTTTGACAAGTTTTTTTTTTTTTTTTTTTTTTTTGTAGTGCCATTGTTTTTTAAAAAAGTGGGGCCTGTATGAATTACCTTAAATATTGTGTGTTTGAGTTTGGCCAGTGTTTCCCAAACTTTTTCTGACAGGCCGCTCTTTTGTAGAGAAAAATATTTTTAAGCCCCTTCTTCTTTTTTTGGAAAGTCTCTTATGCTCACCAAGACTACATTTACTTATTAAAAATACAGTAAACACTGTAATATTGTCAATTTGAATGTTTTAACATATAGGCTACTGTGTTCCTGTAATCAAAGCTGATTTTTCAGCATCATTACTCCAGTCTTCAGTGTCACATGATCCTTCAGATATCATACTAATATGCTGATTTGCTGCTCAATAACCATTTCTGATTATTATCAATGTTGTAAACATTTGTGCTACTTAATATTTTTGAAATTGTTCTTTGTGTCAGAGCGCTGGGGTTCATCAGAAATAGAACGGGGCATCAGTTTGTTGTCATGGATTTGTTGTTGCATCGCGCCGCATCCACAGCAGAAAACATCACTGAGTTCTATTTGCTTTTTGTCAAATCGAGTCGCTCGTGTCTGGTGTAGAGACACTTTAAGCAGAAGCATGCGTCGTTCAGTTTATATTTCTACAATGACTCCCTGCAATACAGCTCTGATTCATCAGTCGCTTCATCTATTGGTCTGTTATTGATACAAACACAACTGCTACAACTGCTACAACTGATAACGGAGCGCAAATGTTGAGGTCATATTATGTGTAATATTTTGTGTTCAATTATTTACTTATCAGGAAAATGGCCGCATGATAAGTGGGTAAATTATACAGCATAGTCTTTATCACCCTGCAGAGGTTTATTTTGTAAAATATTCTGCTGACTGTACACTATCCCTCAGTTTGGGAACCACTGGAGCAGGTGATCTGTGCTCTATTAGTTTGGTCTCGTTATGATGCTCTATATGTTTGATTACTAATGCCTGTGTAGAATGGTGGTTGCACACAGAGGACAAAAACATTCAGCTTTGACTCTTTATCGTCATTTGGTGTTAGTATTTGTGGTATTATGGAATAATAGTGTAATAGTTTTGGAAGTAACAGGAGGTGACGTCTGTATAGGAGGCGGGGTTAGCGAATGTTATGTTTGGTTATGTTCGAGCACTCTAGGCAGGGAGTTGCTAAATAAAGACAGTCACCGATTACGTCGTTGTACGAACCTCTTTTATAAATAACTTGACATGGTGTCAGAACGGGACGACTTGTAAGCGGAAGAGGAAAAGAAAAGTGTAACGTTATCGTTTGGCGGAGGAATGGGAGACGAGCCGGCTGATATGGCACAACCTACACCACCAACTGCTACGTTCACAATACAACCTCCAGAGCCATTTGATTTTACCAAGCCTCACGAATGGGAGCGTTGGATTAGGAGATTTGACCGCTTTCGGCTTGCAAGCAATTTAAACGCAACCTCGGAAGAAAACCAGGTAAACACGTTAGTGTATTGTATGGGCGATGAAGCCGAAGATGTGCTTAAAGGGCTTACGCTAAATGAAGATCAGACGAAGAAGTACACGGATGTTAAGGCGGGCTTTGATGCATTTTTTGTGCCTAAAAAGAATGTAATATATGAAAGAGCCAAGTTCAATCAGCGTGTGCAACTGCCGGGAGAAACAGTGGATTCCTTTATCACTGCTCTATACGGATTAGCTGAACATTGCAATTATGGACAGTTACAAAAGGAGCTGATACGCGACAGGTTAGTGGTCGGGCTGAGAAACGTCTCATTGTCCGAAAAGCTACAGCTAGACAGAGACTTAACACTTGAAACTGCTATAACAAAAACAAGGCAGTTTGAAGAAGTTAGACGACAGCAGTGTGACTTAAGAGGAGAAAATGGTGGTGCTAGCAAATGCTCCAATGTTGATGCTGTGCATGCTAACAATTACAGAAACCCCAAATTTCCCTCAAAGCCTCAGCCACAAGCACAAACACCAGGCAAATATAAACCTACTGCACGGCCACAGCAAGGTTCAAAGGCCTGTTATAGATGTGGGAAAATGCCGTCACATGGAAAATCAGAATGCCCTGCTGCAGATGCTGTGTGTCACAACTGTGGCAAAATGGGACATTATGGCAAAGTGTGCAGAAACGCTGCAAAATCTCTGAATGCTGTCACTACAGAAGATGAAGAGAGTTTATGTTTTGGGAGCCGTGGACGCTGGAAAAGACCCGTGGACAGTGCAGCTACAAGTAAGACAAAAAAAATGTGTGCTTTAAAATTGACACTGGTGCTGATGTCACCGCCCTGCCAGCCGAGGTGTACTATGACATTACAGGGGGATCTGATGTGAAGCGCCTGGCAATGTCGACACGCCCATTGTTTTGGGCCAGGTGGCAATGTGCTCTCTGTCCTAGGTGTAGCCAGAGAAACACTGCGCAGAGGCAAAAAGACAGCCACAGAGGACATTTATGTTGTAAAAGACCTACACACTGCATTGCTGGGAAGGCCTGCTATAGAACAGCTTCAGCTTGTGTGCAGGGTTGACAGCATCACCATGGAATCTGTGAAACAACAGTATCCGAAGCTGTGTAGCGGCCTGGGTCTTGTTCGGAGGCCATACTCAATCAAATTAAAGCCAGAGGCTGTGCCCTTCTCTCTACACGCACCACGCAGAGTCCCTCTGCCGCTTATGGGAAAAGTGAAGGAGGAGATTGACCGTATGGAGAGGATGGGCGTAATCACAAAGATTGAGGAGCCGACTGCTTGGTGCGCCGGGGATGGTGGTGGGTGCCGAAAAAAGCAGGTACTGTCCGCATTTGTGTGGATTTCACCAAGGATGAATGAATCAGTTTGCAGAGAAAAGTTTATCCTGCCTTCTGTTGAACACACTCTGGGCATGCTAGCTGGCGCAACAGTATTTAGCAAATTAGATGCCAATATGGGTTTTTGGCAAGTACCATTGACAAAAGAGTCTGCCAAATACACCACCTTCATCACGCCTTTTGGGCGCTATTATTTCAACCGGCTACCCTTTGGCATGGCTTCAGCCCCCGAGCACTTTCAAAGGATGATGATGACAGAAGTGACAGGTGGCCTGGAGGGAGTATTGTGTCACATGGATGACATCCTGGTCTGGGGACAGACGCAGGACGAGCATGATGTGCGGCTACATAAGGTGTTAGAGAAGGCACAAAAGGCCGGCATTACGCTCAACATGGACAAATGTGAGCTCACACGCCATACAGTCAAATTCCTGGGTCATGTGATTTCAGCAGATGGAGTGAAGCCAGATCCGGAGAAGACGAGAGCTGTGCAGGAGATGGACGCACCCAAAAATGTCAGCGAACTTAGAAGTTTTCTGGGCATGGTCAATCAGCTGGGCCGCTTCTTGCCTAACCTGGCCGAAAAAGACAAGGTGCTAAGAGACCTGCTGTCCAAAAAGAACCACTGGTACTGGGGGACAGAACAGCAGGCCTCCTTTGACCAGTTAAAAACAGAGCTGTCATCCACACCAGTGCTTGCACTATACAACCCAAACAGTGCACTAAAAATCTCGGCTGATGCCTCTTCCTTTGGCCTGGGGGTGCAGTCCTGTTGCAGCAGAAGAGCGATGCCAGGTGGTCACCTGTGGCATATGCGTCCAGGTCAATGACACCAACAGAGCAGCGCTATGCTCAAGTAGAGAAGGAGGCACTAGCTGCAACATGGGCTTGTGAAAGGTTCAGCTGTTTCATCCTGGGAAGACCATTTGAGCTGGAAACGGACCATAAGCCGTTAGTGAGTCTGCTGGGCGGGAAGGCCCTGGATGACCTCCCACCAAGAATCCAAAGATTTAAAATGCGACTCATGAGGTACAATTATTCAGTCAATCATGTCCCTGGCAAAAGCCTGTGGACAGCCGACAACTTGTCGCGTGCTCCTCTAAGAACCGCAAGAGCACACACAGATACAAGCCTACTAGAGGACACCAACATCTATGTAGACTCTATCATCAGCAACATTCCTGTCAGTGGAGATTATCTGAGCAGCTTACGAGAGCACCTAAAGGCAGACAGCACATGCTCTGCACTGATGGAGTACTGCACAGACGGCTGGCCTGACAAAAGCCAATTGCAGGGAGCGCTGAGACATTACTGGCCTGATAGAGCAGTGCTGACTGTGCATGATGGACTGCTGCTGCGGGGCACAAGGCTTGTCATCCCATTCGCCTTACAAGGGGATGTGCTGCACAGACTACATGAGGGACACCTGGGGGTGACAAAATGTAGAGGCCGGGCCAAACAGACAGTATGGTGGCCAGGGCTCAGTAGCCAGCTAAATGACATGGTACTGAAATGTAGAACCTGCATTCAGGAGAGAAAGAACGTCAAAGAGCCGTTGATACCAAAGGAGATGCCGGACAGGCCTTGGCAAACTTTGGGAGCTGACCTGTTCATGCTGAAAGGCAAGACCTATCTACTAGTAGTAGATTATTTTTCAAGGTATGTGGAAATTGCCCTGCTGTCACCCACAAGGTCCACAGATGTGGTGGTGCACCTGAAAATCCATATTTTCTCGTCATGGGATTTGTGAATTCCTTAAAAGTGACAATGGCCCCCAGTTCTCTGGTAGCCACTTTAAAGCCTTTGTAGCAGACTATGGCTTTGTGCACATCACGAGCAGCCCCCAAGTTTCCCCAAAGCAATGGGGAGGCGGAACGCGCTGTACAAACTGTGAAAAACCTGCTAACCAAGGCATCAGACCCATACCTTGCTTTTGCTGGCCTACAGAGCAACCCCTCTACAGAACGGCTATAGCCCAGCCGAGCTGTTGATGGGGCGGCGCCTCTGCACTACAGTTCCTGCCCTCCCAACCCTGCTGAATCCAGTTCTGACCGACTACAACGTGCTGGAGGCCAAAGAAAGGGAAAAGAGGGGGAACGACGCAAAATTCTTCAACAAGAGACACGGCGCAAGAAATCTAGAGCCACTCGTACCTGGGGAGGATGTGTGGATCACCGATGCACGAGTCCAGGGCACTGTGCTATCTACACACAACACCCCTCGCTCTTATATCGTCCAGGTGCCTCAGGGGACACTGAGGAGGAACCGGCATCACTTGGTGCCACTGCAGACCAACAGTGGGGAAAGCGACGCTGACAAGCCACTGGTGGGAGAAAATCCATCAGTGACAACATCACCAGAGCCAGCTCCACCAGTGGTAACGTCACCCAGCAGAGAGGGTCCCACCACAGAGACTGTGCGGGCTAGGTGTGGGAGAGAGGTTAGAAAGCCGCTGAGACTTGATTTGTGAAAAAAAAAAAAAAGAAGAAGAGTGGAATGTGATTGTGAAATTGTTCTGCTTTACTGTTACATTTGCCTGAAACCTGAGAGTTTAAGTTTTGGAGAACACAGCCTGCTAAAGTAATAGTTCAGAGTATGGTAATGTGTAAGTTATTTATTTCTGTTTTGCGTGTTTGAATCAGGGACAGGTCTTCCAGCAAAAGGGCAGAATAAACCCCTTAAGACCTGCAGAGACAAAGGTAGTCCACCCCTTGTTCTCAAAGAAAGGGAGATGTGGTATTATGGAATAATAGTGTAATAGTTTTGGAAGTAACAGGAGGTGACGTCTGTATAGGAGGACAGGATTGGGGTTAGCGAATGTTATGTTTGGTTATGTTCGAGCACTCTAGCGTAGGGTTGTTGTACTGAGTTGCTAAATAAAGACAGTCACCGATTACGTCGTTGTACGAACCTCTTTTATAAATAACTTGACATTCTGTAGACGCTTCTCGTAAGACCAAAGCACGTGCGATCGTTTACCAACTCTCTACTGCGCATGCGTCTATGACGTCACCAAAACACACCACCGCGCATGCGCGTAACAACGTCCAGTACGTATTGGATCTGATCCAGCTACGTCATCGTGCTACAGGCTGCAGCGAGGACAGTCTCCCCAGCAGCACTGTCCTCTTTGCTGTCGCTTTCAGCGTTTAATATAACATTTCTGTTCTGTTTTCTTTTCCAAAATTATAAACTACTTTTATTGGAAATCGTTAAGTGAAATGGCAAATAAAATATTTTCTATTTTTATTTTCTTCTTTTTGAGCTTATGGAGTGTGAGTGGTAAGTGTTTTTATTGCTTCATTTCTGTTATCATTTGTCCACATACACATGATTCTGTTATTTCCATCATTTATTTTAATCTTTTATCAGACTAATATACTCAGATATCCTGTTCATGATGCTATTTATCATTTTCTCTTCCGTTGACATCAAATGGTTTACTTAATTCCACATTTATTACTTGTTTTGCAATGACAAATTTTTATTTTATTTTTTATTTTTTTAAGGTTTTATTACAGTAATTACAACATTCACATACAATTGGATGGTACCTCAATAGACATTCAATAGTTGTGTGTTTTGGATGAAAAAAAAAATAAAAAATTAGATATAATACCAATAATGAGAAAAAAATAAAAAAATTACACATAAAAGGAACATAAAAGACGTCATTTGTTGTACCAGTTCAGTTAGTAACAAGCCAATGTCAGCCAACACAGTATTACAGCTGTTTGTGATTTAATCCACTATATAGTTCTATATTTATTACGCTGCCAGTAGTTTGGGTACCTGATCTGATCAGTTTTTCAAAAATTTGGATCAATTTTTTTTTTCCCTACCATTACTTTTTTATTCCTTATATCTTTTGTTTCTCTTTTTATTCAATAATGTTTTTACCTACTTCCCTTATAATATCTTAATCTCTATGCTAGGTCTGGTCTTAGATCTTGACAAATTTCTCAGACTGTAGCCGAAGATTCATTGTTAATCTCTCCATTGTGTAAATTCCGTTCACAGTTCCCAGCCCATCATTAATTAATTTCTGGTGTTTCAGGTTGCAACCATTTTCTGGTTATAACCTTTTTGCAAGCTACCAACATAATTCTCACAATGACAAATTTTTAAATGCTTTTAAAATGACAAAAAAACAGCATATGTGTCAAATCTTCATATTGTGAGTAAGTGTTGTGTTTGTTGATCAGGTGTGTTTGGTGATGTTGCAGTGAAGTCCGTGTCAGTGATGGAGGGAGAATCAGTCACTCTTAACATTGATGTTAATACAGTTGAGACAGATGATCAGATACAGTGGAGATTTAGACACAACTTTATCATAGCTCTAATGTACAGACAGAGCGGAGAGAATCAGTCACTCTAAACATTGATGTTACTCTTGATGGGAGATTCAGAGGCCAGACTGAAGCTGGATCAGACTGGGATCTCCGATCTCTGACCATCACAGACACCAGAACCACAGACTCTGGACTTTATACAGTGAAGATCAGCAACAACATACTCTACACATTCAATCTTACCGTCTATGGTGAGTAGAATGTTTTTTATAAGCTTATATATTCTTAACTGTCATAAATACTGAGAATATATAAAATTATAGAACATTGTGGATTAATTTTTGTATCACATTCAGTTATGCTCAACGCATAATTTTTCTTTTTTAAATTTCAATGGTATGTAGAATATTTACACTGTTTGCTGCCATGGGTGTTTCTTTAATGGTAGTTTTTCAACTTTAATGGTCAATTTCTGCATATAACAGCTTGACTGGAAATCAAGCATAATGAAAAAAAATATTGCATGCTTTATTTTTTAACATCAAGTCTTATAGTTTTCCAGTGACAATGTTGTCTGCTTGCTAAACATTCTCTTATGTCCACTTGTTTTTAAATGATCTACTTTTGATGAGTCTTTCTCATTTACTTCGGCATTTATCTTCATTCATGTTTTCTAGCTCGTCTTTCTGTTCCTGTCATCAGTAGAAACTGTTCTTCATCATCATCATCATCATCAGAGCAGAGTTGTTCATTGTTGTGTTCAGTGGTGAATGTGAGTGCTGTGAGTGTCTCCTGGTTCAGAGGACACAGTTTATTGTCCAGCATCAGTGTGTCTGATCTCAACATCAGTCTCTCTCTACCTCTGGAGGTGGAATATCAGGATAAAAACTCCTACAGCTGTGTGCTTAACAATTCATTCACTAACCAGACCGCACATCTGGACATCAGAGGACCCTGTCACACATGTCCAGGTATGTCTGTAATAATATTTTGTGTTTATGTGCACATTCACTCACACTAATGACTGTCTCCTTTAGGTCCTCAAGTATCTGTATCTCTGATTGTGCTGGTTTCTGCTGCTGCTGGATCTCTGTTGATTGTAGCTGCAGTCAGGATCTTCTGTATCTGCAGGAAAAGAGACCTAGAGGGCAAGTATTACCTACTGCTGAGACATCTGTAAAATCACGTTTGTTAAAGTGCCCAACTATCCTTCTTTGAATATAGCCTTTCATGCACAGCAAAAAATCCAGAGTGAAATTAACTCTGCTGGGAGTACATGTGAGACCACACTCAAGAGTGTGAAAGTGTTAAAATAGGAGTGTTAAATTAACACTGAAGCAGAGTTAAAGGTTAATGAGATAATTAAGTGATTAACTGAGTGATGATTGACCATTATTGACGAGACCTGATGTTAACAAGCAGAATCGACAAAGACGAAAATCTAAAAATTGTATGTCACCATTATAGTGGTCAGTGTTTGCTTTAGTTGGGCTCTTGACCCTTAATATTTTAAAATTAGATTTGGTTTGGCTCTTATAACTCAGTTGTAATAGAGAGAGACGACCGGCAAAAATAAAAACATGATTATGTGTATTAGTTATGTTTTTACCATAATAATTATTTGACTGAATCACCAAGCTTATTTAAAGCCTAAAACATAAAGGAAATTACTAAGACAATTCAGGTAATAAGTTTTATTCATGCCACAGTGGCATCATGGGAGACCATGGATGAATTTTGATAGGTGGCACACCCAGAATGCACTGCAACACAAGTCTCCTGCAACATGCTTTTTTTTGATTGTCACCGTCGTTGAGGTTTCACAGGGTTGATTCTTGATGTTTGCATGTCTAAATAAAAAGACTCTTTTGAAAGATTTTTGAACAAACAACTTTTAAGAAATTCCACAGATTGTATTTAAAATGCTGGTAATCCTATGCTGAAGAATCATTCGGCCGCAATAATCAACAATGAAAGTTTAACTCAGTTACTCAGGAACACCAATATTTTTTGTTTGCCCGTCTGTTTTATAACTCCATTACAACAGCCAAACAAAATCTGACTTTAAAATATTAAGGGTCAAGAGCCCAACTAAAGCAAACACTGAACACTATAATGGTGACATAAAATTTTTTGATCTCCTTATGTATGCACTAGTACACTTGTCTGTATCTGTCACTGAGTTTTGTTACCATTCTGTTTCCGTCAGGAGGGTGTTTTTCTTGCAATATAAAACATATTTATAATATGAAAAAAAATATATATATATATATAAAAATAACTTGATCATAATATCCGTATACTTTTTTAAAGCATGCGTCCATAAAAGAATAGATGATTGTGTTGACCAGGAACAACCGATAGAAATGACAGATGTATAAAGTGTTATAAAAATACATTGAAATGTCTTTAAAAAACAGCAGAAGATAATCAGACGGGCTCCAAACTCACTGAAGGCTGTGACGGTCAAATTCAGCAGCAGGACAGAAATAATTATTTCACAATGTCTCAGAAGGACTAATGTATTTAATAGTTGCGTTTTCATCTACAGGTGATAATGTCACAGTCTTTCTGAGCACTGGACCAGTCCTCTGCGTCACCTGCTGCTGATTTGAGTTTCACATGAGACCGGCCTGTACTTCTGCCTCACAGAATGACATGAACCACTGTTTGACTTGTTTCTGACATTTTTTAGTTTAGATAATTAGTTTAGATGACACGAGCTAGTTCAGATGACTTGCAATAATTAATAAAGTGTTTCAAATAGTAACAATGAAAAATGAATGAATGTTTCCAGTTTATGTAAGGAACACAAAAGCCCTGACATAAAGTGGATAAACAGAAAGACAGAGAGAGAAGATTAACCCTCAAAAAAGTCAGTAGCCTCTCTTCCCAGCAGAGAGTAGAGGTTTATCAGAGGTTTATCAGTCCCATTAAACCATTAAAATATTTGATTTATATAGTTTGTTTTCTTTATCTGTTTATGATTCTTGTTAATATGATTTATGTTAACCTGGTTTGAACTTTGTAGCGGTTTGCCTGATCAATGCAGTTATTTCAAATCTGCCCGCTGAGTGAAATGACTTGACTTAAAGGGACTTTGGTAATAGAGTTTTGAGGTTTTCTATTTAATTCACTGAATTTGTGGTGGTGCAATGAAAGAGGACAGTGCGAATCAAACAGTCACAGTCACAGTGAGTTAAACGTTACCTTGCAGCTGTTCAGCCAGATGATTCTGCTTCATCTTCCTCAGGATGCTGACTGTGATCTTCACTGCTTCTTGTGCTCCAAAACAATTCACCAGCATATCCACTGTTGTAAACCTATCTGTGTCCTCCATGTCAGACTTTGATATGCGTTCATGATCTTTCTGTAAGCGCCACTGAAACTCTCTCAGTTCATCTCTGACCAGCTCCTTCAGTGACCTCAGAAGCAGATATTCAACAGACGCCATCGTCCTTCAGCGATTCACAGCTGCAGGAGAAAAAGAGCTGAAGAGAGGTGTGTGTAAATCTGCACAAATGTAAGGATTAAACCAATGTTTTAAGTTTCGTCTGTACTGACGTACACAAGGTCTCACTGCCATCTGATCTAGTCTAGAATGAATGGCTGCCAGATACTTTTAAATCAGTGTATATATATATATATATATAATCATTTTAGAAAAGTAATGAAACCAGTTTTTCAAAGTGATGAGAGTAAAACCCTGGGGAGAATCTGTTTGTCCTCAAAAGCACACAGTTTCTTTGCACTGACCTATAATAGAGATAGAGCAGTGTTTTCATCATCTGAAACGTGCTGCGGCTTGTATTCCAAAGTGAATACTCATATAATGTAATAAACGTCAACAAGCAAAACACATCTGTCTTTGGGCAGAATAAGAGACGTATAGCCGAGCACGTTTCACTTTCACTTAGCATGAGTTGTGTGTGTTGTGTTACTCACAACTAATCTGTCCATAAAGCCTAGAAAACATCAGTCTTAATGTATTTCACAACACTTCAGCATGTTTATTCTTATTAAAGGGATAGTTCACCCAAAAATCAAAATTATGTCATTAATGACTCACCCTCATTTGTTTGATAATTGGTGAGACCTCCGTTCATCTTCGGAACACAGTATAAGATATTTTAGATTTAGTCCCGAGAGCTTTCTGTTCCTCCATTGAGAATGCATGTACGGTATACTGTCCACGTCCAGAAAGGGAATTAAAAACATCTTCAAAGTAGTCCATGTGACATCAGAGGGTCCGTAGAATTTTTGAAGCATCGAAAAATACATTTTGGGGTCCACAAATATCAAAAAAATTTTTACGAACTTTTATTCAGCCTTGACTTCTCTCCCGGGTCTGTTATGAGCGCGTTCACCTCACATCCGGTTCTCGCGAAACGAATCACTCGATGTAACGGGATCTTCTTGAACCAGTTCACCAAATCGAACTGAATCGTTTGAAACGGGTCGCAGTCAAACAATAAGCATTAATCCACAAATGACTTAAGCTGTTAACTTTTTTTAACATGGCTGACACTCCCTCTGAGTTTCAAATAAACCAATATCCCGGAGTAATTAATTTACTCAAACAGTACACTGACTGAACCGAGCCAGATAACGAATGAAACATTGATCGTTCTCGAGTCAAGAACCGTTTCTGTCGGACGCGTCCGATTCGAGAACCGAGGAGCTGATGATACTGCGCATGGGTGATTCAGACTGACACACAGCGCGTCTGAACTGAACTGGTTCTTTTGGTGATTGATTCTGAACCGATTTCTGTGCTAATGTGTATGAGCGCGGGTAAACCGAAGGCTTGAATCAAGGGCAATCATCGCCAATGAAGTCATTACGTCGAGCGCAAAAGAACTGGCGGAAAAGAACAGAACTTCCCTTCACTACCGGTGATCCGAAAACCGATGCAACCGGTTCTTGACTCGAGAACGTTATCTGGCTCGGTTCAGTCAGTGACCTGTTTGAGTAAATGAATTACTCCGGGATATTGGTTTATTTGAACTCAGAGGGAGTGTCAGCCATGTTAAAAAAGTTTGAACCGCTTAAGTCATTTGTGATTAATGCTTATTGTTGACGCGAACCGTTTCAAAAACGATTCAGTCGATTTGGTGAACTGGTTCAAGAAGATCCGGTTACATCGAGTGACTTCGTTCCTCGCGAACCGGATGTGAGGTGAACGCGCTCATAACAGACCCGGGAGAGAAGTCAAGCTGAATAAAGTCGTAGTTTTTGTATTTGTGGACCAAAATGTATTTTCGATGCTTCAAAAAAATTATAACGGACCCTCTGAGTCACATGGAACTACTTTGAAGATGTTTTTATTACCTTTCTGGACGTGGACAGTAATACCATACATACATTCTCAATGGAGGGACAGAAAGCTCTCGGACTAAATCTAAAATATCTTAAACTGTGTTCCGAAGATGAACGGAGGTCTCACGGGTTTGGAACGACATGAGGGTGAGTCATTAATGACATAATTTTCATTTTTGGGTGAACTATCCCTTTAAGAGAGGGTCATTTTTTATGATTTTTCACCCAAACAAAGTCTCAGATCCTGACACCTTGTAATTCTGGACACTAAATGCTTCCTGATGGTCTCCCACCTAATTCTTCACCTTAATTCTTAAATCTTTTACAGTTAACGTGCATCTTTTCTTCTCCACCTGTTTTTTCCTGACCCCACTGACCCAGTGAGTATTTGGCTGTCCAGTGGTCATGTCTTAACTTAGCAATTTCTGCACTGCATTAGTTTTGAATATGCACTTTCAGATTTAAAACTCTGCTGGATGTTTTCATTCTCACAGAGCTGTGTTACACACTGCATGAAGGGCACTTTAAAATGAGACAAATCTGCTATTATTGTAATCTCCAATCTGTTGTTTATCAGTTTATCAGCTAGCAGAAGACACTAATCAGATTGATATTCCAGCTGCGCAGATGAGGAACGTTGTAACACTGCCCCGCTATTATGCTATTATATGACACTAGCCATATGATTTAAACTATTTACTAGTTTTAACAAGAAACAGGGGAATAAAGACTGACAAATGATGTTTAATGTTCAGAAGTTATTATTTCAAGAAATGTAAAGCATTGTGTCTGGTCTCGTGGAGGGAGAGGAGTGTATGTCTGTATTTTTCTGAACGTTTCTTCATATATTTGCACACATTGTTTTGAACTATACTGTATAACTGTGTCTCAATGTGTTCCTTGTCAAAATCCCAAATTACAGCATCTTTAAACCCAAGAGCACAGAAATAAAGCCCAGCGGACCTTATGTGAGTCACAGAATCTTCAGATATTATTCACAGAGCTCGTCTAAGAGAAAGTGACACCAGTGGGACAGGGAACGCTAAAGGAGGACATGTGTGTGCCATTCAGAACAAAGTTGATACAGAGAGGACTAGGAGAGAAGAAATAGTGACCACCAGATTAAGAACAGACACAGTCATTTAAATAGTACACTACACATTATAGAGAAGCATATCCCACTGGTTTAGTGAGGGCTGCCAGACATCAGAAACCATAGCACGTGTCCTTTTAAGATGCAGAAGATATGAAGAACAGATTAACTGGAATAACATCGCAGGAGAATGATCCAGAAGATGGCGGTAATGCAACGCTATCCCTCTTGGATGCGGGTGCAAGGAGGAGGTTTAACTTTCACTATAATTACGGTTTCTGATTCTGAACTGGCTGCAGTTCCACTCTGTTTGAGTGTGATCACAGGACGAGTGCAGAATGAATGGAGGTCAATGGCGGTATTACCCCTCAAAATCCACTTTTCTCAGGATATAATTTTTTGTCTAGTAATTTGAATGTTGTATTCGAAAGGAGATGCAAAGAAATTACACATTGCTGGGTGTTAGATTTTTTAGAGTCGCTTATTTGCTTTAAAAAAAGTTTTAAAATGTCAATGGCGTCATACGTTATACGTTCATTAGCAGAATGCTAGCGTGTTATGGGCAACAACAACTCAACCTGTAAGAAATCGAAAGCACATAAGTACTCGTGCATTCAACTTTCGACCTATAACCCATGTTGAACTTGCAAAACCTTCAATCAGATCTGAGATTTCTCAACGGCAATCGGGTGAAAGGGACAAATTTAGCCGTCTAGCCCCATAGACTCCCCATAGACGCCCCCAGTGGAACTCTGGTGGAACTGCAACCAAAATTCGGTACAATAGGATTTAATAGAGAGTGGGAAGGCTCTCCGTAGACGGGCTCTGACGACACTTTATGAGATTTTATTTACAAACTCAAGAATAAGTAGACGTGGGAAAAACATTACATATGTATGGGTACCAGCACATGTGGGCATACAGGGAAATGAGAGAGTAGACAGACTGGCAAAAGAGGCAACAAAAAAATAATTGTTAAAATATTGATGTCAAAATTAAATGATCAAAAACAGAAGGGAAGAGTTTAGTGTGGAAAAAGATAATGGCAGCAGCAGTGGGATAATGAAATCAAAGGGAGACATCTGTACGTGATACAATATAGGATAGGTATGGAAAGTAAGAAAGGGGGGAATAGGAAGGAACAAGTCATAATAAACAGACTGAGGATTGGACATTGCAAGTAAACAAAACTCTTCATATATAGGAAAACACCCAACAGGATTATGTGATGAATGTCAGGAGGAGGAGGAAACAATTAATCACATCTTTTATATCATGTAAGAAATATATCCTAGAAAGGAAAGCGTTCAAGACAATCAGCTACGGGAAATAGGTATATTAGAATATAATGTTAAAAATATAGTAACATATGGAAATAACGACCAAGGAGATATTTGTTTAATTTTCTAAGGAGAACTGGCCTGGAAAGAAGAGTTTAAATTAATATAAAATAAAATTGAGTAAGCTAGAGTGAGACAACAGATGGCAGTAATGCAACACTATGGATGCCAGCTGCCGTAAAAATCCAAAGAAGTAGTGATGGGATTTATGGCTCTTTGAGGGGATCCGGATCTTCGCGAGCCGTTCCTTTCAAAGAGCCGTTCAAAAGAACGGCTCTTTTGGCTCTTTTTAAATATTAGTCAGTTGTAAGAAAGCCAGCGTGGGGGGCATCTCAGGTTATCCTGGAAATAATACTCCACTGGGGGAATGAGATAGCTGAGAGTTGTAGTCAAATAATTCAAACTCAGATATCACACACCAATATATGCGTTTGACTTATTACTAGAAACGATTGATTATTTACCTCATTGGTCATGGTGTGGACTATATTCCAATGGGGTTTTTTGCACCACAAATTCCTCTGCTTAGACAGTGACCCTCACTATTTTGGATTACCTTTAAGTACAAAGTGTGTGTGCTGTGTTGTGGTGTGCTGTGTGTGTGTTGTGTGTGGTGTGTAAAAGCTACATTGACTTATGTTATTCATAAATAACCTACTCACAAATAAAAACATTCAAAACAAAGCCGGCTGCAATGAATTTCTGTGCAAAACCATGCTTTTAGTACAAACACTTCCACACAAGAACATTGTTATACACCAAGAACATTTGATAGAAAAACCAAAAAATATTAAAGTAGATTAAAATTGAGAATAAATCTTAAAATGGAAATGTCTACATACTACCATTAACTATTACTACTGTAAACTTGCAAAATAGGACATCAGCCATTCACAGTCAATGAACAATAACTAAAGTGGGCTGCACATGAATGTTCTGTGGCAAAAACAGCGTTTTAGTGACTTTTTGAGTTAACGTGGAATAAGCATGTGACGGCAGCATGCACACGTCATGGCTCCGCTCCTACCCAATGACAGAGGCACGCAGGTTTTTTTTCCACTGGAGTCAATAGTATGTTCCTGCACAACCGGAGGCTGCAGTTTCAGGACCGCAGATCTAGGAGCGCAGTTCTAGGACCCTAGTTTTTCGTGACAGCGCCACCTACCGTACTGGATGATATAGCGATGGCTTGCAGTTTCAGGACCGCCAGTCCTGTTTGGTTTAGTTGTAGTCCATGTGTTTGTATATATAGATTCAATATATTAATTCAGTAGTATTTTGTTTTTAAATGTGATTTTTTTGATTAAAAATGCATCAGAGGTTAACTACTAACTGGCTTTGAGTCAAAATTTTTTAAATTTAAACATGAATTTACACACAAAATATAAATGAAAAATGTATTTATCAATTTTTAAAACAATTGTAAACCAAAATAAAAAATGGAGAGAGAGGGAGAAGACGACGGAGGAAGAAGGGAAGAACCTTAAAAGTCTTAGTCTCTTGAATTATACAGTATATTGATTAACCTCCCTTAAGGTGAATAGCTCATTATCAGGTTAATGTT
Source organism: Cyprinus carpio (assembly GCF_018340385.1). Taxonomy (NCBI): domain Eukaryota; kingdom Metazoa; phylum Chordata; class Actinopteri; order Cypriniformes; family Cyprinidae; genus Cyprinus; species Cyprinus carpio. The sequence goes on from NW_024872754.1 coordinate 706,279, forward strand.
AAAGGTGGAATCAGCGTTATGCAGTCAATTAATTACAGCCGATATTTTAAAGGTTGTGTGAGAGGCAAGACAAGACACAAGAATGATTCAAGAATGTTTATTTATATATTCATATATATATATTATATATATATATTATACTATATATATATATATATATATATATATCTATATATACTACATATATATATATATATATATATAATATATATATATATATATATATATATCTATATATAATACACACACACACACACATATATTACACATATATATATAGATTCATACACGGTTCGTTTTTTCAAAAGTTTTGGGATCCCCCAGTAAGACTGTAATGTTTTTTAAAAGAAGTACTCTTCTGCTCATCAAGGCGGCATTTATTTGATCAAAAATTCAGAAAAAAAAAAACATGTAATCTTGCAAAATGTTATTAGAATATAAAAATAATGGTTTCTTTTAAAAATCCTTTACAATTATAATTTATGTCGTGTGATGCAAAGTTGAATTTCCAGCTAATGACGCCAGTATAAAAGTGTCACATGAACCTTCAGAAATCTTCTAATATGCTGATTTATTATTAGAATTATCAATGTTGGCAACACAGCCTAATATTTGTTTTGGAAGCTGTGATACTTTTTTTTCAGGATTCTTTGACTGAATAACAAAAGTTAAAAAAGAAGAGCATTTATTTAAAATAGAAATCTGTTTCTAACAAATATTACACTACGGTTCCAAATGTTTGGGGTCAGTAAAATTTCTATTTTCTTTTTTTTTTGAAAGAAATTAAACCTTTTATTCAGCAAGGATGTGTTAAATTGTGATAGAAGTGATAGAAAGATTTATTATTATTAGGAAACGAGTCATATTTTTGAATAAATGCTGTTCTTTTTTTAACTTTTTTAGTCATCAAAGAATCCTGAAAAAAGTATCACAGCTTCCAAAAAAAAAATGTTTGGCAGCACAACTGTTGATAATTCTAATAATAAATCATCATATTAGAATGATTTCTGAAGGATCATGTGACACTTTATACTGGAGCCATGGGTGATGGAAATTCAGCTTTGCATCACAGAAATAAATTATATTTTAAAGGATATATAAAGAGAAACCATTATTTTATATTATAATAACATTTTGCAAGATTACCGTTTTTTCTGTATTTTGGATCAAATAAATGCAGCCTTGATGAGCAGAAGAGACTTCTTTAATATAATATATATATATATCTGATTTAACACTTATGCACTGTTGGAGTTTTAGAGAGAGAGCCAAACAGAATATTCATGTTCTGACATCTAATTACAAACTTCAAATGTGTAAGTACATAAGAGCCATACCCACCAATTGAGTGATCTTCCCTTCTATCTCAATGTTTGTCAATCTTTCTATTAAATTCTTTCCACTTCACTGAAATAGTTATCAGAGAACAATCACTTTTGTGATAACAGGAATATCAGTAGCAAATAGGTTGCACTAGGGCATTGTGCAAAAATAATTTCATATTGTACTCTGACCTGAAATGATAATCTGGACCAGAAAGAAGACTTGTTAGAATATTTTGAGATCATGAAAAAGATCCCTAGTGCCTTTTTAAATCACCTTCCTACAATGAGCCTAACCAAATCCATAAAACCACTTCATATTGGCCATGCAGAACATGACAGGAAACTAAACATGATAACAATGGACTGGATGTGGGGTAGGCCTGCAGTTTAGGCCAAATTGTAAAAAGCTATTAAAACTGCCAAATGCCTCATTCATCATTGCAAAAACAATGCCAAAACAACAGGCTAACCACATAGTGCAACTAGGCAGTCAGTGCAGTTTAATTATGAAAGATATTTTATACTTAAATATGGTTTAAAACAACGAGTATTAAGCCAGTATTCACACTAATACATTAAGCTGCAGGTAATCTTACAAACCTTACATCAACCATGCTCTTGTCATCTGATAAGTTTAATTAATGTGCTGGCTAGATTCACTTATAATACTTCGTCATTAAAACTCAAGGATTTATGAAATCATGGCCACGAATTAACGTCGTAGTAATTAATAAACTAGCTCACGAATTCTTAATGGTGGTGGGAATTAATTATTAATTCATAGTTAGCAGTTCTCACGATGTAAACTTCAGCACCGTTTTAAACGGTATAAAATAAAACTTAATTAAAATATCGGTACTCACCGTCTGATTGCTTCCCACGTCGTCCATCTTTAATTAGTGTTGATCCAGTACGGTAGGTGGCGCTGTCACAAAAAAAACTAGGGTCCTAGAACTGCGGTCCTAGAACCGCGGTCCTGAAACTGCAGCCTCCGGTTGTGCAGGAATAACCCTTCTCTCTGAGTAGGGCTCGCTGCAGCCTGCGGTGGACATCCAACCCGGCCCACATCCAAGTGTGACGTCACAGACCACGCCCATGTCAAAATACATCACATTCTCAATCATTTTGAAACAGGAAGAAGCATCAATAAGAAGATAATTTGTGTTTGTTTGCCAACCGCTAAAAAAAGAAGCTGTTGTTTGTCGTGTCGGTAAGTAAAAAAATATATATATCTTTGGTCTACCAAACGTTGACAACTTTAAGAACGTGTGCGTCATTTGTGTGCATGTGCATAAACAACAGTATTTTTAATTTCAACTTCACACAGGCACGTTATTGCTAGCAACAAACTTAATAAAATCCACAACATGTTGAATGTTTCTTCACAGATCACGTGTATATGTGTGTGTGTGTGTGTGTGTGTGTGTGTTTGGGGGTGGGGGGTGAGATGAGTGTTTTTATGTTGGAGGGTCTATCTATCCACACATGTATGTATATATGTATGTATGTATTCGTGGCATGCATGCGTACACACACACACACACACACAAATACATACATATATACATACATACATGTGTAGATAGAAAGAGAGACAGATAGATAGAGAGAAAGATAGATAGATAGATAGAGGTAGACAGTCTTACAACATAAAAATCAATTATGAATCAATGTGCAATATTTTTATACCCTTCCCCCCCACACAAAACACTCATCGCACCCACTCAGACACACACACACTTCATCCCTCTCACAACATATGTACTTACCTGCCCCCCCCCCCCCCAATATACCACCACCACCACCACCACACCACCCACACACACACACACACACACAACACACACAAACACACAAACAAAACACACACATTATAACCTCTTTAATGATGTACTCTGATCACAGTAACCCATGCCCACAGTAACTTGGTTGGGCAACCGCATCATTTCATTATGTCTTGCTGGATAACTCTGTGTATGTCACCAAATTATCTTTGTATTCTTCTATATTAACGAAACGATCACATAATGTTTGTTTGTCATGTTTTACAGCATTCTACACATTTTCAGTCCAAGCCTGGTGCAGGGCAGTTCTCCCGGGTTAAGGGGTCCCTGCTGCAGTTTCACCAGTAAAGAAAATTACTTGTTACAGTTCACTTGAAGGACCACATAAGCCATGCAGTGGTGCATGGAGGTATGGTGAGAGCATTTCTTTAGATACTGATTGATTTTTGTGGTTTAAAATCATAAATATGTTTATGTAGAATGATGAGGTAAATAATTTTTATGGGACACATATACCCCCAACACGTATGTATTCTCTATTTTTAACAGGTGCGCCAAGAGGACATAAAGTGGAAGTTCGTAAGGGACATTGGTCCAGCGTGGTACAGAGTCATCGTGGGTTATTCTGTGGGGAGGTGACAGGGCCTGCCGTTCTCCAGATGGACAGAAAAAATCAACAGAATGCCATCAAACACTACCTGGAGGGAGAATCGGAGGATATATTGAAGCAAGGAATCTCTCTGTGTAGTCTATGTATGTATGTGTGTGTACTGCATGTCAAGAACTGTTTATCTGATCATTCAGCTGCTCAGACTTTATAATATTTGGAGCATACCTTTTGTTAAACACAACCAGTCAAAAGTTTTTGAACAGTGAGATTTTTTTATGTTTTAAAGAAATATCTTCTGCTCATCAAGCCTGCATTTATTTAATCCGAAGTACAGCAAAAAATACCAATTTTAAAATATTTGTATAATATTTTGCTTTTGTAATATATTTTGCTATTTAAAATAACAATTTTCTATATTTCTATTAAATTGAAATTTATTCCTGTGATTTCAAAGGTAACTTACTCCAGTCACATGATCCTTCATTCTAATATGCTGATTTGATGCTCAAAAAAAACATTTTATTATTATTATGTTAATACACTGAAGACTGGAGTAATGATGAAGAAAATTCAGCTTTGATCACAGGAATAAACTGCATTTTAAAATAGAAAAGCAGTTCTTTTAAATTGTAAAAATATTTCACATTACTGTTTTTGCTGTGTTTTGGATCAAATAAATGCTGCCTTAGTGAGCATAAGAGACTTCCTTAAAAAAATATAAAAATCTTACTGTTCAAAAACTGGTGGTGTATATTATTATTATTATTTATTTTTTTATTTTTTTTGTAAAATTGTACATGTAATTATTTTTGTAAAATAATAAATATAAAAATACCCAATGAAACAATGGATGTCTTTTTCATTCATCTTTAAAGTATGTGGAGGACCTGGACATGTTTCATATCAAGTTGTGATGAACAAGGCCTGAAGGTCAATGTCATGTTACTTATATAATCTATCAATGCAATCTTTATTCAGCCTAAGTATGTGTAGCCTACTGCATATGGGGAACTGTTGATTCTATCATTCAAATGTTAACACTTTATGATAAGTGGAATAAATCTTTAGACAATTAAATAACAATTATACAATACCAACTTTTACAATAATTTTGCATACTTTTACAATACCAAAATCTGATTGTCCCCTTTAAATTTGATGCATTTCAATTTTGCCTTGGGTAGGTCAAAATAGTTTTTTAATAAATGTTAATTTATCTCATTACATAAATGAACAAGGTAAGGTTTAAAAGTTTTAATTGACAATTAGCCTACTTTAATCAACATAAGCGTTTTAGGAGCTGTTATGATGACAAAATCAGCTCCGTATATTAGACATATTAAATATATATTAGATTTAAGTTGTGCCATTTTAGCCTAGACATCCTTTACAAAAATAAGAAAACGTGTATTAGTAAAACAAAGGACAATATTATTTTATTTAGATCCCATTAACTTCCATAAATTGCTTCAACATACTTCCGGGTTTCCAGGTACGGGGATGGGGAAATCACATAAGGAGAGTATTTGAAATGTGCGTGGCTTTCGTTTACGTCACACTTGGACGTGGGCGGGGTTGTGTCGGGATGGGCGTGACTTCTGACGTCACACTTGGATGTGGGCGGGGTTGGATGTCCACCGCAGGCTGCAGCGAGCCCTACTTGCATCTCCCCCTCACATCATCTCTCTACCAGGACGCAAACCCCATCAGCACCCAAAACACATCAGGTGATCAGAGCAGCAGTGTTAGTGAGACTCGCTGGGCTAAACCTGGGATCGATTGGCTCGTGCTGCTGGGGGTTGTGGTAATGTAACTGTCTCTAGGTTCTCTCATTAGGGACACGAGAAGCCCGTCTTCATGCAGATGAGCTGAAACTCCGAGGAGCGCTTCGCCAAAAGACTAATGAACATGCAGCAGCTCCTCTCCTGCTCTTCATTCTGGAGTCGCTCGCTTACAGTTGTTTGTCTCCATTTCTACCTCTTTATTAAATATTAGCTCACTCTTACCATATAATCTCCACTGGTCCTCTTAACTGAAATTACAGCATAATGATTTCATCATGGGTTTTTTTTTTCTTTCTTTCTTTCTTTTTTTTTCAAGAAGGCTCTATCATTATCTGCACTGCTTCCTTGAAAATATTCTAATAAAAGCAGTATTAAAAAGTGCAGAGGCATAAGAGGAATCAGAAGCGTTTCGTTTCTGTATCGACTGATCTTATGTGTTTGGTCTTGGTCCGGATCCATTTAATTATTATAATGCATCATTATGAAATAGCCCAATTACATAGCTGACCTCAGTGCAAAAATAAATGAAAGGCTCCCAAATAAGCCCAAGGCTGGATCTTTTTTTAATATATTCAAATAGAGAACAGTTATTTTTAATACATTTTTTAATGTTTTTAATAATATTTTAACAATATTACTGTATTTTCATCAAATAAATGCAGTCTTGGTGAACATAAGAGACTTCTTTTAAAAACATTACAAAATCCAAACCAAACTTTTGAACAGTATGTATATTCACATTTTTTAAATTATTGTCTTTGTTACAAGTAAATTTGACATGTATTTACATGATTCTTTTAAATAAGAATTGTGATGCACAGGTATTTTATTGTATTTAACTGCTCTGTTGTTCTGTAACACGCAGCACATTTCCAGCGCATCCGTTTCACTGTGTTTACCAGTAGCTACTGACCTTTTCAATTGTCTGTCTAAACACTCCACTGACCCGTGTAAGCAGATCTCCCGGTCAGAGCACGGCTGTGCCAACAGAGACTGATCGATATCAGCCGAGCCTGACATTGGTTATGGCTAGAGATAGTCTCATCGTTCAGATGTTTGTGTAGTGGCTACATGAGCCCAAACCAGATTCTAGCAGATATCAATCACAGGCCATCCAGTCGCTCTGCCAGCATTCAGATCTCTCTGCTTCTGTGGTTCACAATCAAACAAACAAGATGTCAGCATATACGACAGGGAGGTGTTGAAAAGGGAAAATTTATGAGGTAAAATAATAAGGTGTGGGTTTGTGTGTGGGAGAGAGAGAGGGAGAGATGATTTGTAGGCCTCTCTTGTATACTAGCATTACAAGAATGGCCCTCGTGGGTGGCATAAAAAGGCTCTTGATTGTAAGCAGTGGTATATGGACATCATTTACACAAGTGCAATGGACAGTAAAGTGCATAGAAAATATTTCAGTGTGCAAATGATGAACACACAGTAGTTCAAGTAATAACAAGTTACTGTTTTTGCTTGTTTGTAAATCAGATGTAGTGATGAGGACGGGGAGGAGTCTGTGTGGGGGGTGTGTGGTGGGTGTCAGAGGGCAGAGTTCAGTAAGGAGACAGCTGTAGGGAAAAAGCTGTTCCTGGATCTGCTGGTCCTTGTCCAGAGGCTGCTGAATCTCCTCCCGGAGGGCAGGAGGTTAAACAGTCTGTGGTCAGGGTGAGAGGAGTCCTTAAGAATGCTGCGAGCTCGACGTAGACAGTGTTTCCTCTGGATGTCCTCGATAGCAGGAAGTGGTGTCCCTGTGATGTGTTGGGCAGTTTTCACCACCCTCTGCAGTGCCTTGCGGTCAGCCACTGAGCAGTTCCCATACCAGACTGTGATACAACTGGTCAGGATGCTCTCGATTGCACACCGGTAGAAGTTCACCAGGATGGCTGAAGACAGCTGGTTCTTCTTCATTGTTCTGAGGAAGAAGAGGCGCTGGTGACACCTGTGAGCCTCTGATACAGTCTATCAGAGAAAAACAAAACAGATAGTTGAGAGGAGACAGACAGAGAGATGAAAAGAGACAGACACTCAATACTTTGTACAGTACTCACTACATGGTAAGGAGTTAAAGAACTATCTAGACACATGAAGTGGGTCTCTTCTCTGAATTTCTTTCTCACTGACAGTGTCCCTAAAAAGTCATATGAAGTAGACATGAAGGTAAATTTAAGAGGTAACACTTTACAATAAGGTGTCATTAGTAAACAATAGTTAATTTATTAATTAACATGAACTAACAATGAACAATACATTTGTTACACTATCTATTGATCTTTGATAATGTTAGTTAATGAAAAAGATTACAAATATGTTAAAAAATTGTTTTTTTTTTTTGTTTTTTTTTAAATGCATGCAACCATCAGTGGCATTACTTACATTAATAAAGTCTTTCTGCTCTATTTTAAGACATCTTTAAAGGTTCATTTTAGGCGAAATAAGACTTTTAAAGACCCTTTAAAGACTAGCACTTTGAATAATATATCATAAAACATGTCATAAATGTTTGAAATCGCACACATTTGCAATGACACGCTCTATGATTATGACCAGAGCATCCTTACAATTAAAAGCCATTAACACAAACTCACATTTTTAAGAAAACAAAAGTAATTAAATGTTTTTTTGACTTTACTGCCACCGAATCTCATATCCACCACACCTTACGAACATCCGGAAGTGAATGAACCTGGATATGCGCATTAATGCCAGTCAGTAGGGCACGCACTCATAATTATGGTAAATACATAAACGTGACGTCACCACGTTACTGTGCATGCGTTTTATAGACATACCTTACGTCACTTTGCGCATGCGCGGTAAACACATACGTGACGTACATACGTGACGTACATACGTGACGTCACCGCGCTACAGTCTGCAGCGAGGAGTACTTGCTGCAGCCGGGTGCTTTTCGATTGTCTTGACCAGGACCACACCCCTAAATGCATTGAAGCAACTGCCATGTGATTGGTTGATTAGATAATTGCATTAATGAGAAATTGAACAGGTGTTCCTAATGATCCTTTAGGTGAGTGTATATATTACTTATATAATACTTGCCAATTGCTGCCAGCAAGTTACTGTAAATTTCACAGTAATCTTTTTACAGTGTGGTTATATGTTTTGAAACCTTTGCCTGAACCCTTATTTCAACTGATTCCTCTCCTCATGCTGATCACATTCTTACATTAAGACTCCACCCATTACAAAAGTGCCCATTTTTGAAAAGTACAGTATTCACCTTTTTATTTTTTTCATTTTTTTCTATTTTTTGCTACTCCTAATTTTGTGATCTTGGGATCGAGCTGCGCAGAAATGACTGAACAGGTTTTTGATTTTTCTTCAGTTTTCTTTTCTTCAGAAGTTATGGGATAAAATTCAATAATTTTCAGTTAATGCCACATTAATTTTGATGAACTCACTTTTTTGAATAATGTCAATGGGATTGTATGAGGGTTAGGTTCAATAAATATCATTGTCTTATGTATAAACACCTTTAGTATAATATTCTCAATATCCAAAGTATATATCTGTCTGCAATTCCTGTGACAAAAAATATGCATATATCATTACACACAAAATATCTGCACTAATGCAGTAATCCCCCTCTCATATTTTTGGATCTGTGGGTTCTAGAAAGTTGGCAGCTCTTAAACAGAATCACATTTTTATTATATTTTATAATGGTAACTCCTGCATACACCACATCTTCCTGCTCTTGGACACACTAAAAAAAACACAAACATACATTTACATAATGCATGTAGTTATCAAGAACATAACTGACCATTTATTAGAACTCATACACATAAACACACCTAGATCAGATTTATTAGTCATATAATACATATATATATATACACAGAAATGAAATTTCTTACCGATCTTCTGTGCTGCTTCTTTTGTAGAATGTCATATCAGCATATGTGATTTCTTCACCACTATCAACTGTTTGACAGATGTGTAAAAACATAAATCCTCATAAATAGATATATATTTGAGAGGTTCTGCAACTCTGTTTTCTTATTTTAATATTATATTAATAGTGTGAACTGTCTGAGTGGAGACCCAGGGCATGCTCCCTTGTGAGGTTTATTTCTTTTCTTTTTGTGTGTGTACAGTAGGTGGCCATCCAAAACGTTGGTTCTACCGCCGCTCGTACCGCCGCCGCAGCGTCTGCAAAGTGCATTTGCAGCTTTTGACCGCTGAGTGGCGCTTTAATCACAGGTTTTCAAACAAGCGCATCAAAGCACATTTTCGCAAATAGACGTCAGCTTTGCCTCACCGAAGTGTTACATTTGACTGCAGTCCGGGAAAATGAAAGAAAAAAATTTTAATATTCACAGATGAAAGTTTAGTCCTTATGAAGATATGCGTTTCTTAGAACGAATTCAAGCAGGATAAATGTCAAGCCTATGAGCCTGTGCTTATATTTTCTCTACACCATATTTTAGATTTGACACATTTAAATAGTGTGCAGTATTATTTATATAATATTAATTATGTGTTATATTATTCAAAAGAAATTGTGGTTTACTTTGAATCGGAGACTTAAAAGTGGTAGCCTATTGTGAGCTAGGCTTGCGTGTTTTATAAATTATTTTCTTTATCTTAGTAAAACGTGAGGCACTGTATAATTTCGCTCCCATTATTTAGGCCTAATTAAAACAAGAAACAAATAAATTAAAATCCTGCACGATTTTAACTAAATCATTGCAACTCTAAAGAATGGACGGATTAATAAAAGTCCTCACGTTTAAACTCAAGTTCTCTCATTATAATCAAAGAAATACACACGATGTAAAAAAGAGCTTCATTAATTGACAGCTTCAGTCTTCTTTACTTGCTTTCACAATAAACTGTGTCCTCTGAACCAGGAGACACTCACAGCACTCACATTCACAGCTGAACACAACAATGAACAACTCTGCTCTGATGATGATGATAAAGAAGAACAGTCTCTACTGATGACAGGAACAGACAGACGAGCTAGAAAACATGAATGAAGATAAATGCAGAAGTAGATGAGAAAGAAAGACTCATCAAAAGTAGATCATTTAAAAACAAGTGGATATAAAAGGATGTTTAGCAAGCAGACAACATTGTCACTGGAAAACTATAAGACTTGATGTTAAAAAATAAAGCATGCAATATTTTTTTTCATTATGCTTGATTCCCAGTCAAGCTGTTATATGCAGAAATTGACCATTAAAGTTGAAACATTTACCATTAAAGAAACACCCATGGCAGCAAACAGCGTAAATATTCTACATACCATTGAAATTTAAAAAAGAAAAATTATGCGTTGAGCATAACTGAATGTGATACAAAAATTAATCCACAATGTTCTATCATTTTATATATTCTCAGTATTTATGACCCTTAAAAATATATAAGCTTATAAAAAACATTCTACTCACCATAGACGGTAAGACTGAATGTGTAGAGTATGTTGCTGGTGTTCTTCACTTCATAAAGTCCAGAGTCTGTGGTTCTGGTGTCTGTGATGGTCAGAGATCCAGTCTGATCCAGCTCCAGTCTGCCTCTGAATCTCTCTTCAAGAACATCATCATAAACTTTTGTCTTTCCTTTCTGTCTGTAGATCAGAGCTATGAGAAAGTTGTGTCTAAATCTCCACTGTATCTGATCATCTTTCTCAACTGTCTCAACTGTATTAACATCAATGTTTAGAGTGACTGATTCTCCCTCCATCACTGACACGGACTTCACTGCAACATCACCAAACACACCTGATCAACAAACACAACACTTACTCACAATATGAAGGATTTGGATTTTTTAACTGTTTTAAAAATTGTCATTGCAAAAAAGTAATCATTAATTTCAATGTATAAGTCAGTAATGTGGAATAAAGTAAACCGTTGTCACTGGAAAAGAAAAATGACAAAATAGGACAAAGAACAAATAGCTGAGTATATTAGTCTTACAAAACATAAAAAAGAAAGAAGGAAGTAAGATAATGTTTGTGCATATGGACAAATGAAATACACAGAATTAGAAAACACTTACCACTCCATAAGCTCAAACAGAAGAATATAAACATGTCAAATGTTTTCTTTGCTATTCAGCTACAAATTAATTGACAATATTTCTCCTAATTTTGTGATGGGTGCAATTTAAACACACACACACACAACGGGTAGGCTTAAGCATCATAAATGTCATAATAAACGTTGAATGTTTCATAATAAAGCTAGAAAGAGCTGAAGAAGACAGTGCTGCTTAGTAAAACTGTGCAGGCAGTGTGAATATACAGGCTCATTTAAGCTGCACCTCTTTTGAGATGAGTTTTAGAGAAGGGGAGGAGTGAAATAATCAAGTGAAGCTTGACGTGATGTGCAGCTGTATTTTCCAAGTACTCCTCGCTGCAGACTGTAGCGCGGTGACGTCACGTATGTACGTCACGTATGTGTTTACCGCGCATGCGCAAAGTGACGTAAGGTATGTCTATGAAACGCATATGCGCAGTAACGTGGTGACGTCACGTTTCATGTATTTATCATAAATACGCGGTGCGCGCCGTACTGACTGGCATTAATGCGCATATCCAGGTTCATTCACTTCCGGATGTTCGTAGGGTGTGGTGGATTTGAGATTCGGTGGCAGTAAAGTCAAAAACATTTAATTACTTTTGTTTTCTTAAAAATGTGAGTTTGTGTTAATGGCTTTTTAATTGTAAGGATGCTTTGGTCATAATCATAGAGCGTGTCATTGCAAATGTGATGTGGCGATTTTCAAACATTTATGACATGTATTTATTATTATTCGAAGTGACAGGGATTCTGCTGCTCTTTAAAGGGTTCTTTAAAAGTCTTATTTCGTCTAAAATGAGCCTTTAAACGATGTCTTAAAATAGAGCAGAAAGACTTTGTTAATGTAAGTAATGCCACTGATGGTTGCATGCTTTAAAAAAAAAAACAAAAAAAAAAAAACAATTTAAAAACACATATTTGTAATCTTTTTCATTAACTAACATTATCAAAGATTAATAGATACTGTAACAAATGTATTGTTCATTGTTAGTTCATGTTAATTAATACATTAACTAGTGTTTACCAATGACACTTTATTGTAAAGTGTTACCTCTTAAATTTACCTTCATGTGACTTCATGTGACTTTTTAGGGACACTGTCAGTGAGAGGAAATTCGGAGAAGAGACCCACTTCATGTGGCTAGATAGTTCTTTAATTCCTTACCATGTAGTGAGTACTGTAAAAAGTATGAGTGTCTGTCTCTTTTCATCTTTCTGTCTGTTTCCTCTCAGCTATCTGTTTTTGTTTTTCTGATAGTTCTTTAATTCCTTACCATGTAGTGAGTACTGTAAGCGCCTCTTCTTCTCCTCAGGACACTGAAGAAGATGGGTAACCAGCTGTCTTCAGCCATCCGGTGAACTTTTTACCGGTGTGCGATCGAGAGCATCCTGACCAGTTGTATCACAGTCTGGTATGGGAACTGCTCGTGGTGGCTGACGACGCAAGGCACTGCAGAGGGTGGGGAAAACTGCCCAACGCATCACAGGGACACACCACTTCCTGCTATTGAGGACATCCAGAGGAAACGCTGTCTACGTCGAGCTCGCAGCATTCTTAAGGACTCCTCTCACCCTGACCACAGACTGTTTAACCTCCTGCCCAATTCAAATAAAATTGCCCTCAACTGTAAAACTTTCACATTGTAAAAACTTCAAACTTTCAGGCTATCACTTTCTCGAGCCACAGACAACCTAAATTTTGACTTGACAAACTTTATTAATTTAGTTTGATGTTAATGCTGGTTTATAAATTAATCACTTTACAGAAAAAGCAAATAAAACACCTTTTCTACACCATCCTATAATATATAGTTAAAATACATTTAAATCTTGCCTTCCTTGTATGGCTCTTCTGCCTTCTTCAAAAGGATTTAATATTGCTTTAATATCGTTTGTTTCTTTATTATGTAAATTAGGTGTTGTGAACTGAGTGCATTTTCTGCACAATACAAACCTGAGATCCAGGTGTTGCCGCTTATACTGATTGCAAATAGTGGCAAGTAATCTGCACCTCAGTATTGTAGTACATTATTAAAACAGTATGCAATAATAATTATTGAGGCGGAAATTATAATTTTAATGCCCCAAATTATTAAATGGATGCACCCTTATTGGGACATAAAGCCCTCCCTCACAACTTTTTGATTATTTCCTTCAGTTTTATATGAAAAATAGATGCTTTGCTGATGTGATTTGAAATTTGAAAAAGGAGAAAAAACCTTAAGACAAAAGGAACACCGAACGACCCGGTGCGATTGCATCCAAATTGTAATCAACACACGTTTTATCATCTGCACCACTAGAGCTGACCACATGATTTTCATCTGTTTTTAACTCTTGAATAGCTCAATAAGAGCATATATGAGGTGTCATTAAAGTGTAATATTACAATACACACAAGTGGACGTTAAAAAGGCAACCATAATGTTAGATATATCGTAATAAAATACTACACAGATATTACAGAATACAAACTCTGTTAATTCTGTTATAATTTTCCCTCAGGATGAAACATGGTTAAAATAATGGATATGTTCCCCCTGGTTGCTGTGATTATATTTTACTGTTGTTTTTTTCCTCGTACTTTTTTTTACACCTAACTGTTCTTTAATAGTACTTCTAAAATTTCTGTTAAGTATGCGCATGCATTTTAATGGCACGCAAAGACACGAAAACAACTAACGTCATCACGCAATGCAAATTACACACGCATGCGCTGTTACAACGTAATGCGCGCTAAAGACATACCTTACGTCACTCTGTGCGGTAAACACAAACCTGGACGTACGTACGTGACGTCACCGCGCTACAGTCTCGCAGTGAGGGGTGTCTCGTATTTTTCAGCGCATCATTACTCCAGTCTTCCCCCCCCCCCCCCCCCCCCGTGTCACCTGATCTTCCGAAATCAGTCTCATATGATGAGTTTGCTGTTCCGTAACCCATTTCTGGCTTAGCCAATGTGTACACCATAATGTTGCTCAATAACCATTTTGAGCCTATTTGAAACTTGTTCTGGGTCAGAGCGCGGTCGTTCATCCGACACTAGAGCAGGCATAGATTTACGTCATGGGATTTGGGCGCTGCCTCCGTGATAGCACATCCACTGGGTTCTATTTGCATATGTTCTGCGCCGCCCCGTCTGTTGTAGACCCCATGTTTGTCATGGCCTGTTCGTCCTCGACCTTCTCGCTTCCACATCACCTGGCACGGCAGCCCTTCTATGCACCGGCTGTCTCCTGCTGGCTTAGAGCCGACCACCATCGATCCTTTGTGTCAAGTATTTTGCCGCTTGCCTTCTGCTATCCTTATCCCCCTTACTCTTGGTCTGTCAGTCTGTTTAGAGATGTGTCCACAAGACTCTTATCATTTCGTACCGCAGTGCCATCGACTCGACTCGTGTTAGTTTATTTCTGTCACTCAGTGACGCGTGTACCACTGACACAGTCACTGGTATGGCGATGGGGTTTGCCCCATATGTGATCACGTCCGTTTGTTGCACCCGCTTAGCGGCACACTTCCCCCTGTCTCTAGACAGAGGATTTATACGGACCTACGTCTATTATCTTTCACATTCTCCCAGTCTTCTGTTTTTTTTAGGCTGTTACACCTTTGTTATTATCCAGTTTGTCTTGCCCTATGGCGAGCTTTACGTGTTGAGATGTGGTCACGCCTGCCTCTACAGCACTTCTTCAACCCAGAGCACATTCACACATTAGATCACAAGCACCCCGTTCATGAGCACACACTCCCAGTGCCCTGTACCACCTGCCAGTGGAGTCCACCAGAGACTTAGAGAACTTAACAGTACCACCCAGCGTCCTGACCGACTACATGTCAGACTACCTTAAACGTCCTCACGTGCTTACTTCCGTCTGATGCGCTTCGTGTCTGATTCACAGCTGCTGGTTAACAACCAGCAGACGGCCTACGAGGCACCGGACCAGCTTCCATGAATTAAGCTCATCGGAGGCAAGCCTGGATTAATCGATACGATTCAGGATGTGCAACAATTTCATATATAGTAGTACGCCGTGCGAGGATGTCACCAATGTTAGGGATGTGACGTGGTACAACAGTTGCAGACTCCAAGACAACTTGACGATTCTGGTCTTAGATAATTTTTCTTGGACATTGTTAGTCATGTGTTTTTTGGAACATGTTTGTTATAACTCAAAAAACACAGAGAAAAAGATGATCAGGTATTGGTGGTATACAGCGATCTTGGTGATAATGATTAATCAGCCAATTATGGAGCTTGTTCAGAGTCAAAAATCTTACTAAATAGGTGATTTCGCTTAGTTAGTTCAGTTTGATTTACTAATGAAAGGCCATTCAAACAGTCAGTGCGTTTGTGATAATTCAGTTCATCTAAAGGACTTTCCCAAACAGGTTTGGTCCTTCTATGGTGTCAATTCGTGCACACACAGACATCACATAATCAGAAGATGCACCTCACACCATGGTTCCGCACACCACAAACAAAAACAAAACAAAACGCTGCATCATGACACGTGTGCTGTGTGGCTACTATTGTTAGTACAAGAGAATCAGTACACATCCATGGACTGTCCCAAGAAGCTCTGTCTGCACATTGTCTTTGTAGTTTTTCATTTGTTGTTGTATGCTGTGGCAACAGGCTTGCCCCATTGTTGCGGTTCAGTATCGACGGCTTCTTGATGTCTGTGTGTGTGACTAAGGACACCACCAGAGCCAACACCCCAAGAGATGTTTGCAAAAAGGTTACCCAGTTTATAATGACTGAGTGAGTTCAGCAGAAAATACCATTGGCCTCTTAGAATCCAATTGTACTGTAATCAATCCATACTAATTACTAAAAACAACTATTTACTATGAGAGATAGACTCCAATCCAGTTCAATAATCAATGATTATCATCACCAATATACAGTATAACAAACAAAACAGCTAGGTACAGATTAGATGAAAAAAAAAATGCTAAACCTGAATGCACTGTAAGTTGCTTGGGATGGAAAAGCATCTTCTAAGGGTTGAGTGTGTGTGTATAACACCTGACTATATTACACTGAGTTATAACAACTGGTTACAACACTAGAGAAAGAACTACAGGACAGAAATCAAGAGTCAAGAGCCCAACTAAAGCAAACACTGATCTCTAACATGGTTTTTACTTTAAATGAAACAATTAAATCAACATCTAAACCTAGGTAATTCTCAATCATATCTGCTGTAGACGTCTGACAGAAATAAAGTTCAGTTGTCTGGTGGTTTAGGAATAGATGGAGCTGGTATACATGCTGTTGTGTTAACAGCATCGTTGTTCAATCACTAAGAGCTCAAAAAACAGCACTTAATTAATCACTTGATTACATAATTGCAAAAGTTTTAAAACTTAGCATGGTTTAAGTAAAGGCAATCTGTTTTACTCAAACTGTTTGAGTTACTTGTGGGACTTGTCGGTTTTAACAGTGCATAAGAGAACGTGAATGAATCAACCTTGAATGCATGTCTTGGTTTTTTTTATTTTTATTTTATTTTTTCTCAGCTATTTAGGTTTATTATATTGTACTTGTGTAATTTACCGGATTAGATAAACAAGCTCAAGATCAACTAACTTTTTTAGTACTACACGTAAAGTGTAAATAATGTAAGGTGACTAGTTGAGGGACACAAGTACAAGTCTCAGGGTACGAAAATACAAGCAGAATTATGGTGTCGTATTTAATTCATAATGGGAATAATACAGTGAAAACTGGTTGATTTTTAAGATTTTTACAGCACTGTATTAACGCTATTTAAACTTCACCCCGAAGACCCATTCATAACTTGACCCAACCATAATGCCCTCAATCGCACAACAAGACACACGAAAAGCAGAAAACCTAATCCTTGACAGTTTTCCACACATTCTAACATCTAATAACACTGTAAATATCATGAAAAACACGCTGTTTAGACTGATAGGAAGTACAGATTGATGGTACTGTGACTTCAAACCAAAACTGCTTGTGTTTTTGCAGTAGGCTATGTTTGTCAGCACTTCCTAGTATATACATCTTTTAGAATGATTGCTCAGCATTTGGACTTGTATTTACTGACATACAGAATCAGTTATACCAACATCAAAATACACGCACTGTATTTGTGTCAAAGCGGACACTTTCTATGAATTTAAAAATATACCAGCCTTGTTCAGGGTTTATCTGTGTCCTAGAAATGCCCCTGCCATGTGTGTCACAGGGTTGTCGTGTTTTCTGATGCTATAAGGTGTTTTGTCCAATCTTATTTTTTTTTTTTTTGTATTATTATTACTGCAGAACTTATAATTACATGCAAGCTCAGGGAAAGATGGCAGTATCTTTAACAATGAACAATCATAATGACAAAAAAACAGAAAACATCACTATAATGGGGATGCCGTACATCAATGAGACACAGGAAAAAAATCTATACACACAGGAAAAAAAAATATTAAATGATTAAAGGGTACAATAACATATACAGTTTCACCTAATCTCACGTTAATCTTGAATACCTATAGAGTAGTACTGCATCCTTACATTTCAAAACCCTGCCCCCCAGAGAGCAATTTCAACTAAGGTGAAACCCCCTGGAAGGAACCAAACAACACAGCTGAATCTGATTCTAACACAATGGAGATACTTGATCAGGCCAAACATCTGTCGATCAATACATGTCAGAAAACTCATGTGGCTCAACAGTCAAGCATGCAGAAACATGCTAAAATATACATGATGACAGATACATATAAGACTGAGAGAAGAGAGGAACAGAAACTGACACATTTATTTTTGTGACCGTGTGATTGTGTTCTGCTTTTTCTTTCTTCTCTGCTTCTCATTTCATGCTCAAACTGTTTTATTTTTATTTTCTCTCCAGTGGTCAACATGTTTCTAGAACTGTTTAACAGGACTTTAACAGAAACAACCACACAAGGTTAATGTTTGTCACCTTTTTAAAAGACATTTTTAAGGTTTGAATGTGTATTACTATTTAAGTGTATCTCTCTGCAGATATTTTTTTTCAATGTAATAGTTTTATCCAAGTCATTTGTCATTTTATTGAATTTTTGCTGTTTTGGCTGTTTTGTTATTTATTTATTTGATTATTTATATTATAATTGTTTTTATATATTTGTATTGCAGTGAATGGCCTAGTGCTGTCTGTTATTTTCTGTTAATTGTGTCTGCTTAATGAACAAGTGCACTTTATGTGCAGAATTCAAAGATTTAAAATGTAACCCAGAAGAAAGATTATATTATTTTGTACTATAGAAGGAAATGGAGAGGACGTCACTGGGAAGAATATTTTCATCTGTTGGCCAGTAAGATATTGTGTTGTGGGATGCAAACTACTTGACCATGCTACACACAGCAAAATCTCCAGTGTTAATTTTAACACTCTGAGTGTGGACTCATATAAACACTGAAGTAGTGTTAAAAGTAACACTGAAGCAGTGTTGAAGTTAATGAGATAATTAGGTGATTGATTGAGTGATGATTGACCATTATTGAAGACACCTGATGTTAACAAGCAGAATCACTAAACGAGAAAATCACCATTTGTGTGTCACCATTATAGTGGTCAGTGTTTGCTTTAGTTGGGATCTTGACCCTTGACTTTTTTAACGTTAAATTTTGTTTGGCTGATATAACTGAGTTATAACAGACAGATAAGCCGAGAGTAAAAGTCATCAGGTTGTGATGATTATGTTTTAATGTAATCATTATGTGCCTCGAATCGTTGAACTCATTCAGAGTCTTTTCTCTGAGTTAAATTTCCTTGATTGAATATAACAACTTTTTGATGCCACAGTGAAAAAGTCTGTATCTGCTATACATTTTTGTGAGGGTCCCTTGCAAACTGTTCTGATTTCTTTTTCAAGATTTATTATTTTAGGCACAAACCAGACATCAAGAATCAGTGTATGAATCTCAACAACGGTGACAAACAGCATATTCAGATAAACAGATCAAACTCTGAACATCACAAAACTAAATACTAAAAACTCACATAAAAACGGCAAAAATGATGAGTTTTTATTGGCTATAACATGCTTTTTTGATGGTCACCATTGTTGTGATGCTCACGCCTGATTCTAAATAAAAACTTATTTAGCTATTATGTAGCTGTAACTTTTAAAAACATCTGTCTGATTAGGCTAAAATGCGAGGTCTTGTATTTTTCATTTAACTTATGTAATAAATAAAGACAATCCAACTCAAGTATTCAGACCCAAAACACAACCAACAACACATGACCACATTTCCTCTGGTTTATCTGTCTGTTAACTCAGTTACCACAGCCACACAAAACCTGAAGTTAACCACTTAAGGGTCAAGATCCCAACTAAAGCTAATACTGACCACTATAATGGTGACACACAAATTGTGTTTTTCTCGTTTAGTGATTCTGCTTGTTAACATCAGGTGTCTTCAATAATGGTCAATCATCACTCAATTAATCACCTAATTATCTCATTAACTTCAACACTGCTTCAGTGTTACTTTTAACACTACTTTAGTGTTTATATGAGTCCACACTCAGAGTGTTAAATTAACACTGGGGATTTTGCTGTGAAGATGTCTGGATTCAAAATAATTAAATCAACGAGTAAAACAGACTAGAGCTGAATGGAGACAGTTACATTTACATTTGTTCATTTAGCTGAAGCTTTTATTCAAAGAGACTGAGGAATATTTACAAGAGCATGTGTTGGGTTGGTGTTTGTCCCAGATCACAATAATGAAGCAGAAGAATATATCTACGTGTTTATTTGGATGTAGTACAAAAAGGACACAAAGTGCAAAGCATTAAAATATTTATATATATTCACCTTATTTTCCATGGCAACAACGGTGCCGCCATTGCGTTCGTTTTGTCATCTTACTTCCGGCTGAGGGACCTGACGTACCTAAGCTAGTGGCTAGATAACAGAACGCAAATATATCAAGTATTATATGCTCAGTTAGGGGCTGCATAACAATTGTATTAAAAAAACAATTGCACCAACGATGTTGCGAACACACTGCGAAGCGGTCGTGGTGCACTTTACAACTGACACCCACCACCTAAAGAAGAGGAGCACCTGAGACAACGGCTGAAGGTGCTGAATTTGAAGCGCCCACATGTGTGTTCATATCATTTCATGGACGGGAAGCCGACTGACGAACACACTTACCCCGAGAAATGGCTCGGCTACGATGTTCTGGTAAAGAAGTCACGCCGGGTGCTGAAAAGGTTGTCAGATTCGGGTAAGCTAACCTTAACTTAACTAGCTATGTGTTTGCTCGCCTAACGTTAGATTTATGAAGTCCGGTTTATGAATACATTTAAGATCAGTAACGAGCAGTTAAAGGAGTACAATGAATTTTCCATGATTACCATGGTCCACCTATTTATTTCATATTTATGGTAGTACAAGATATTATGGTACATTACAATATCTCACATTATTCGTGTAAATTACAGAGATTGCAGGTGATAGCAGGCCAGCTCTCATTCAGATAGTGACCTACGTTTGAACACTACAGTTAGAGTGTGTATACAGTTTTGTTTTTAATGCATCTCTCTCTCACACACACACTGTTCTAAGTATGGGTCCCATCATATATTATTTCACATGATGTATTTTAAGTACTAATGTAAAAATGTTTAATTATTTCCACAGATGTATCGATCAGCGCCAGTGATGCAGTGGACAACTGTGAGGGTGATCAGATCCACATGCCCCTTGACCTTGCTGAAAGTCACCAGAAGTTACCTGCTGTAATAGTTATTTTAATGAACCTTTACAATGTCACCTGACATTACCTGCTGTGAATAGTTTTTTTTTTTTTTTTTATCTTAGTTTGATCATTTTTTATCTTTAACCTCTGATTTGAAGGAATAAGTCATGTCAAGTTTGCAGGTTAATTCCATCTTGGTTTATTACATATGGAAATTAAACGGTGAAATTTTACAGGATGGTCAGTAGAAAGTGTCTCTTGCTTCCTGAAAACAACAAACACTGATCAACAAATCATAAATGATTTTATACAACTTATAATAAATTATACATTTTCTAAAACACAAATCACAGTCTGTCTCTTGTTTAACAAACTGATTAAAACAACTTATTTAATATAGTTCCAGTCTTCACCCACACCCCAGTTATCTAATATCCTATCCTTAACTCTAATTATTCTCATTCCTGCTTACTTACAAAGCTGCAAGTATCTTGTGGAAAGCAGCAGGTAGCCTGCCTGAAACTTATCTGACACGAGGAAGCATATACTTAAAATAAAAGGTTTTTAGTCTAGCTACAGTCTTGGCACAGAACTGCTCATTGTATGGGACATGTAGCAGAACTTGCTGTGATGGAACCCAGATGAGCAGCTTACAGGCCCTCAGCCCTGTACAGAACATGGCAAACCTAAAATACATTTCAAAGCTTTCACAGTTGTCTTATTTCAGAATCATTCATTATTATTACACTTGACGTTTACCTACATTATTCATTGATTAGACTTAATGTTACACTCAGTATACACCTACCAAATCTTACCTTTACCTTACTTTTTGCATATACACTGTGCAGAATTACTAGGTAAGTTGATTTTCTGATCATATTTTTTGGTATATTTTACCAATTCCAAACCACATCAATCTTAATAACTATTCATTTTGTATTTAATCTTTTAGAAGTGATATATAATCTTTTTTGGCTCATTTTATCTGTAAAAGAAAATCTGCCTATTAATAATGCACACCTGAATATAAGGCGTTTTTCACTTCCAAGGTTCAGCCTCCTGCTTTTCTAATGTGTAATTTATAAATGTTCACTCACCTTACTCCACTGTACAATTAAGTTATTAGACAAACTACTTAGTCTGATGATGGTCAAGACAGCAGCAGTTGTGTATGTCACAAACACGTTAATATACTTTTAAACATTTATAACTTAGTGAATGTTAACAACACAAAAAAAACTAACCAGCACCCACGCTGAGAGGTGTATACTGCTCGACTGGCTGGGTGCACGTTCGTTCTAACATTACCCACGTTAACAGCGACGATGGATTGGACAATGTGAGACCATTTGATAGTCTTAGGAAATTTTCATCGTGCTTTCAATTTATAACATTTATGGTATTAACGTTCTTTGTCATTTTGCCACAGTTATAGCAAGCTATAAACAATCGTACAACTACTGAACTAGTTACCGGACGTGCCGTATCAGTTTAGCGGAAGTCGGATGACAAAAGGTGGAAATGCGAAGTATTAAAAGTGGCGGGGCGGAATAAGGTGAATAGAACCCCTCCAAAAACACAATTGAAAATTGAATGGATTTCAGGGTTATAATGGGAATTGTATTGGTTTTAATGTAGACTATAATGGTGTCTATTTGATGGATTCTATTGGTGGGATGTAATATGGCAGATGGCAACCAATAGAACAACAGTAATTCCTATTGGAATAATGCCAAAATCAAAAAAGGAATTTTGTCATGTTTAATGGAAACTGTAAGAATTTCTGCTTTGTTTTCAGCAGGGTAATGATAATCATACTGTGCTGCACTTTATCGCAAATCAAATTGCAATTGCAATATCTGTCGAAAAAATTGCAATTAGATATTTTCCCCATATCGCACAGCCCTAAATCCTACTGCTCAAAATACCTGGAGTTTTCTCAAAATAACCACTATATGGAGTCAAGATATATTTTTGTTGTTGATATGGACTATGCTGATGTTCACTGTGAAACTTACACTGTGATGTACCTGAGAGAAAACTGATTTGTGACCCTGGAGCACAAAACCAGTCATAAGGGTCAATTTTTCGAAATTGAGATTTATGCATCATCCGAAAGCTGAATAAATAAGCTGTTAGGAAAGGATGATATTTGGCTGAGATACAACTATTTGAAAATCTGGAATCTAAGGGTGCAAAAAAAAAAAAAAACACTGAGAAAATCACCTTTAAATTTGTCTAAATGAAGTTATTAGCAATGCATATTACTAATCAAAAATTAAGTTTTGATATATTTATGGTAGGAAATTTACAAAATATCTTCATGGAACATGATCTTTACTTAATATCTTAATAATTTTGCCATAAAAGAAAAATGGATCATTCTGACACATACAATGTATTTTTGGCTTTTGCTACAAATATACCCCAGCGACTTAAGACTGCTTTTTCTGCTCCAGGGTCACATCTGACCATCAGATTTTCACCAGTAAGAAAAAAAGTGTTTTAAAGTTTGTTGTTTTGCAGAACATCACAGTTATATATGACATGACAAGGCTTGAACATTTTAAGGTGAATATAATTATATTTTCATAATGATTTTTTCCTTCTTAAACCTTATCTGTATGGAGGAATTATTTGGTCAGATTATAAACTAAAAGTCTGAAACTAAAAGTCTTAAACCAAAACTAAAAATCTAAATTTGAAACTTAAAGTCCAAGTCAAAAATTAATCTGGTATTTAGGATTGGCCTTTGGTTAGTTTAAGGTTGGGGGGTATTTAGGATTGGGCATTATTAATTTGGTATTTAGGATTGGGCATTTTGTATTTAGGATTGGGTATTTAGGATTGGGCATTTTCTATTTAGGGTTGGGCATTTTCTATTTAGGGTTGGGCATTTGGTCATTTAGCCATTTAGGATTTAGGATTGGGCATTTGAAGATTGAGGATTGGGCATTTAGGTTTTGAGGATTGGGCATTTGAGGATTGAGGATTGAGGAGTGTATGCAAATTAGGAGGCGTGGCCCAAATACTGGAGGATGGGTTTGAAATGGCTGGTGCGCAGAGTCACCTTATGGACAGCAGAGGGAGCTCCCAGTGCTAAGGAGCACACTGTAATGAAACCAAACGGAGCGAGTGAGCGGCTCTTGAGCGAGGACTGTGTGATAACTTCAACTTAATGACAGCTTTGTAACATTTGTGGCCCCAAACCGAGCGTACAACTGATGCTTGCGCGCGCGGTAAATCACCTCCGCGAGATGAAAACAAAATCGCGAGCTCATTTCAAACTCTCGCGCGTGACATGTTCTTTGCGCGCAATACAAGCCCTCGCGCGCGCATGATCATTCCCCAGTTGCTCGCGCTCGATCTTCTCACCTGCTCGCTCGAACACTTTTATTTTTGTCAGTCGTGGGGCGGGGCTTTCGGTTTTAGTTGTTATCTCAAATGTCATTGGTTATTCCCTTTTTCCTGAAGTCAGTATTGGACGCCTGTTATAAGATGATTAATAATTCACTTGACTTGACAAATGGCTTCATCAGTGGACCAGATACATGCGAGTTATCATTTCATTTGCTTGTTTTTATTTATTTTTGTCTTTATTTAATGTAATTTAATGCATTGTTCATAGAGTAGATCTTTTCCAGATACTTCATTAACAGGAAGTCTTCTGATTATTAGTGACTGCAGTCTTGTGATGGTAAGAGATACACATATGAACCCTTTTTACAGGCTGTAATAACACACACACACACACACACACACACACACACACACACACACATACATACATATAAAGCTAAAGGAATGACAGTAAAGTGTTTAAAAAGTGTTTTATCTTTAATCTTGTAAATAGATACATCATAAAATTTGAAGGTTTAGTCTGTGTTCCTATAAAACACAGGTTTCATCATGTTTGCATTTGATTTACAGTCTTACTATTCATCTACTATCAAGATCAGTCTTGTAATACTTTCAATCCCAATGTATCTACTTATGTTTTATATATATATTTTTTTTTTTTTCTTTGTATTTGCAGGTCGTGTACGTGAATGCAGAAAATAACAACCGGGCCTCGACATCATACCGATTCTTCTCAGAAGGAATCCAGAAATTTGGCATACTGTCAAGGCAAGTACAGTAAAGAAAAAAGCATTAGAATTTTTTTTTTTCTGGAAATGTCGTGCATTTTTTTTTTCTTTAAATCAGGGTCAAGGGAGATCAAGGACTGGAGGATGTACAGATTGCCAGGTTCATGTTTTCTTCAAGAGGCACCGAGCAACATAGTTTTATATCTGGTAAAAGTGTCCATAATCAAAGGTAAAGTACAGTTGTCTGAAATTTCATTTAGGCCTAAATTTAGTAACTTTAGTAATCTGTAGGTAGCTTTTCAATGTCACTTTTATGTAACAAAATATCTTATTAATAATAAATAACTGATCTGATTTTAAACCTATACATTTATTTCAATTTTCACTGTTTCTAAAAGGATTGAATGCATTTGGTGTGATGTCAGAATCATGGTGACTCAGACATGCTGCACTTGCTGGAGGCAGAAGGATTGCTTGACTTATCAGTGGTTGAGGACCTGTTTAGTGTACAGTACACTTTTCTCCCAAGAATCCAGGCAGACTTGGACACATTTGCAGAAGCCTGGACTCTTCATGCACTCTTCTCAGAAGGCAGTCGAAGCTCAGAGCGGCTGTGGCACATTGGACTGACACACACAAAATGTACTAATCTGAGAGATATGAGGTATGGAGACCCTGCTTTCTTTACTCTGTCTCCACACTGCTGTTTATGCATTAGTCTAAGTGAATTTTAACTATGTATTTAACTGCTAAATCATTAGGATATTGAAGAGCCAAATCTAGATGGTGTATAGCAGCTTCTTATTATGCCTGTGAAGATTTATATTTACATTTTCATTTAGCAGACACTTTTATCCAAAGCGGCTTACAGATAAGGACAGTGGAAGCAATCAAAATCAACAAAAGAGCAATAATATATAAGTGCTATAACAAGTCACAGTTAGCTTAACGCAGTACACATAGCAAGTTTTTTTTTTAATTTAGCTAGAATAGAAAAAATAGAGCAAGCTAGTGTTAGAGGCCTTTTTTTTTTTTTTTTGCTTTTTGTTAATTGTGTAATAAATAAAAAGAAAATAAAAATAGATAGAATACTAAAAGATTAGAGAAGCTAGTAGTTAAAAGCTAGATTTCAGAGCTGTTGTTCAAGAATGTTAATCCTGTTTGTATTATAAAAACGAAAACAGATTGAATTAAATGATGTATTAGAATGTTTATATTTTAGCTGTCGTTGTTCTGGATTTTTTTTTTTTGTATTAATGTGGGGTAAAAAAAAAAAAAAAAAAATCAGAGCTATGTCCCAGTCTAGATATGGTTCTTTGATGTCCTGAAGATTTATCAGTTTAATACATTATTAAAAATCCACTTAGATTAACACATAAACAGCAGTGTTGTGAAAGGGTAACTAAAACAGGGTCACCGTACCTCATATCTCTTTACGTTTGATTATGGACACTTTTCCCAGATATGAAACTATGTTGCTCGGTGCCTCTTGATTGACAGGAACAGAATGTGAGGCTGATCAGACGAATATGTGCGCCTTTAGGCCTATATAATATTTTTTTTGTTCTTTGAACTAGTCAATTATTTTAAATAAAATAAAATGCATCCATTATTTCATTATTACATAATGATTTAATTTCTATAGGTTATATATATATTTTTAAATAGAGTCGGCTCTTCAGATATGCGAGCCAGCTCTCGTCGTTCACCTACAAGAGCCAGCTCTCAGAGTCGGCTCATTCGCAAACGACCCATCACTACAAAGCACATGTCACGCGCGGAGGTGATTTACCGCGCGCGCAAGCATCAGTTGTACGCTCGGTTTGGGGCCACAAATGTTACAAAGCTGTCATTAAAGTTGAAGTTATCACACAGTCCTCGCTCAAGCCGCTCACTCGCTCCGTTTGGTTTCATTACAGTGTGCTCCTTAGCACTGGGAGCTCCCTCTGCTGTCCATAAGGTGCCTCTGCGCACCAGCCATTTTCAAACCCAGCCTCCAGTATTTGGGCCACGCCTCCTAATTTGAATACACTCCTCAATCCTCAATCCTCAAATGCCCAATCCTAAATCCCCAAATGCCCAATCCTCAATCTTCAAATGCCCAATCCTCAATCCTAAATGGCTAAATGATTAAATGCCCAATCCTAAATACCAAATGCCCAATCCTAAATCCTAAATGGCTAAATGACCAAATGCCCAACCCAAATAGAAAATGACCCCTAAATAGAAAATGCCCAATCCTAAATACAAAATGCCCAATCCTAAATACAAAATGCCCAATCCTAAATACCAAATGCCCAATCCTAAATACCAGATTAATTTTTGACTTGGATTTTAAGTTTCAAATTTAGATTTTTAGTTTTGGTTTAAGACTTTTAGTTTTAGACTTTTAGTTTATAATCTGACCAAATAATTCCTCCATATATCTGTGGTGTAAAAACACCCCTGGCCAAATGCCACCAGAGAGAGAGAAGCACCCTGCTGCAGCCTGCAGATCAAGGAGGGGCTGGATCTGGGGCGGGGCTGCACGTGTCACCCCGCCCCATAACTACTCTGATTGGTTCGATCGTCTTTCATAGACATACACGATAGGAAATGTGTGTGTAGTTGGTGTAGGACCAGGGGGGCAGGGTTTAATATTTTATTGAAGCATCCCTGGGCGCCGCCATTGGCTAGCGGACCCCCACCTGCTGTTAGCATTCCATTGACTCCCATTCATTTTGGCGTCACTTTGACAGTGAATAACTTTACATCTGAGGCGTTTAAAGACTCCATTTGTCCATTCATTATTTCTAAAGAAACACGAAAATGTATAAAAGGCCCCATTACCTTGTATCTTACGTTATGGCCCCGTAGAAGCAGTTTTTGTAAAAATAGGCTAACGATTGCGTCATAACCTGCGACTCTCTGTCGCACAGTAGAGAAATTACCATATGGACAGTAGGAGAAGCTCGCAGGCAATCTTTTACTGTCTATGAGGCTATCGGGGGGACGTGGAGGCATGACGTCAAGGGAGAAGCCCATAGAGAGTCCAGAAAAGCAACGGGACAAAATTATTCAACAACGTCTGCAAGATTCGGTGGGTGATTCAGATTTCTCTTGGCACAGCGATTAGAAGACTTACAATTGTCAGACAGGTCGCTCACGTGACACTTACGTCATACGGTGGGAAGTCGGGGCCTAATGGTTAGAGAGTCGGACTCCCAATCGAAGGGTTGTGAGTTCGAGTCTCGGGCCGGCAGGAATTGTGGGTGGGGGGAGTGCATGTACAGTTCTCTCTCCACCTTCAATACCATGACTTAGGTGCCCTTGAGCAAGGCATCGAAACCCCAACTGCTCCCCGGGCACCGCAGCATAAAATGGCTGCCCACTGCTCCGGGTGTGTGTTCACAGTGTGTGTGTGTGTTCACTGCTCTGTGTGTGTGCACTTCGGATGGGTTAAATGCAGAGCACGAATTCTGAGTATGGGTCACCATACTTGGCTGAATGTCACGTCACTTTCACTTTCACTTTCATCAAGCTGAGTTTGAGTCTGCGCAGTACGCTCGACCCCCAGGAAGTGTGTGCTTCTAATTGACTTCACTTGTCTCCGTTGAATCCAACAGGGTCGCTGTGTCCATTTCTTTTACAGTCTATGTGTAGGACGGAGACACCCCTCACTGCAGACTGTAGCGCGGTGTCGTCACGTACGTACGTCACGTATGTGTTTACTGTCTGCGCAGGTTTGTGTTTGGTGTGTATTGTGAAGTAATGTGTGTGTTATTTGCGTTTGGTTATGACGTTAGTTGTTTTCGCATCTTGCGTGTATTAAAATGTATTTGGTGTATTAAAAGAATACTCTAATAAAATGTTAAAGTATTAAAGAACATTAAGGTGTAAAAAAAAACAACAGTAAAATATAATACAGCAAACAGCACATATCCATTATTTTAACCATGTTTCATCTGAGGTAAAATTATACAGAATTACAGAGTTTATTCTGTAATATCTGTGTAGTATTTTATTTACAATATATTAACATTCTGTTGCACTTTACTTCACTGTGTGTATTGTAATATTACACTTTAATGACACCTCATATATGTCTTATTGAGCTATTCAAGAGTAAAACAGATAAAAATCAGTGGTCAGCTCTAGTGGTGCAGATGATAAAACGTGTGTTGATTACAATTTGATGCAATCGACCCGGGTTCAAGTGTTCCTTTTGACTTAAGTTTTTTTCTCCTTTTTCAAATTTCAAATCACATCAGAAAAGCATCTATTTTCATTAAAAATGAAGGAAATAATCAAAAATTTGTGAGGGAGGGCTTTATTGTCCCAAAAAGGTGGCATCCATGTAATAATTTGAATTAAAATTATAATTTACACTCAATAAGTTATTATTGCATACTGTTTTATACAATACTGAGGTGCAGATACTTGCCACTATTTGCAATAAGTATAAGTTGCAACCTGGATCTCAGGTTGTATTGTGCAGAAAATACCCTCCAGTTCACAACACCTAATTTACATAAAAGAACAATATTAAAGCAATATTAAATCATTTTGAAGAGAGGCAGAAGAGCCATACAAGGAAAATATTTATTTTTAAATATATTATAGGATGGTGTTAGAAAAAGTGTTATTTGCTTTTTCTGTAAAGTGATTTAATTTATAACCAACATTAACATCAACTAAATTAATAAAGTTTGTCAAGTCAAAATTTAGGTTGTCTTGGCTCGAGAAAGTATAGCCTGAAAGTTTGAAGTTTTTTCAATGTGAAAGTTTTACAGTTGAGGGCAATTATTTTTTTTTTTAGATTAGATTAGATTCAACTTTATTGTCATTGTACATGTAAGGTACAAGGCAACGAAATGCAGTAAGCATCTAACCAGAAGTGCAGTAAGCAGTAAGAACAGGATATACAGTGTCTACAATATGTTACAAATGTACAATAAATCTACAAATAAGGCAGTATTATGGACATAATTTACAGATTTTAAATACTATCAGCATGATATACAGATAGGTGTACTATGAACATACTATACAGATGGATTGTGTAAAAGTGTATGTACACTATAAGCAGAACTATGAACATATGAACATCATTTACATTAGTGCAATGGACAGTAAAAGTGCATAGAAAATATTTCAGTGTGCAAATGGATTACTCAGTATTCTGGATGAACAGACAGTAGTTCAGGTAATAACAAGTTACTGTTTTTGTTTGTTTGTGTAAATCAGATGTGTAGTGATGAGGAGGGGGAGGAGTCTGTGTGGGGAGGGGGGGTGTCAGAGGGCAGAGTTCAGCAAGTACTCCTCGCTGCAGACTGTAGCGCGGTGACGTCACGTATGTACGTCACGTATGTGTTTACCGCGCATGCGCAAAGTGACGTAAGGTATGCCTTTGAAACGCATGCGCAGTAACGTGGTGACGTCACGTTTATGTATTTACCGTAATTATGAGTGCGTACCGTACTGACTGGCATTAATGCACATATTCAGGTTCATTCACTTCCGGATGTTCGTAAGGTATGGTGGATTTGAGATTCGGTGGCAGTAAAGTCAAAAAACATTTAATTACTTTTGTTTTCTTAAAAATGTGAGTTTGTGTTAATGGCTTTTAATTGTAAAACAAGATGGCGCCGCCGAGTTCGGTCGCCGTCCAGGTCGCTCCGCTTAGATTGTGTTTTTATTTACTTTTTTTACCTACTTTTGCTTTCTCTTTTTGCACACATAACCTCTGCACTGATCACTTACGACAAAGGAACACTTTTGGACATTGGATAACGCTTCACTAACCTGTTTCAGGACACTTTATCCTCCAACCCATCGTGGCCATCTGAGATTCTCCGGAACACCGAGAAGAACAATGGCCACCTGAATAACCACCCGAGGCGACGGATCAAGAAACACCGCGGGGAAACGTGCTGGGGTCCGCAACAGACTGAGAAAAAGAGCTCACAGTCCTCCTCTACCGAGCATTCTGCTCGCCAATGTCCAGTCTCTGGAGAATAAGATGGACGATCTTAGAGCCAGGATAAGTTTCCAACGGGACATTAGGGACTGTAACATCCTTTGTTTGTCTGAAACATGGCTCACGCCCTCGGTCCCGGACTCTGCTGTAACACCGTCTGAAAACTTCTCTGTTTTACGGATGGACAGGACAGCCGAGGCCGGTAAATCCAAAGGTGGAGGAGTGTGTTTCATGATTAACAAGAAATGGTGTGACCCCAGGAATATCTCCACTCTGTCGCGCTCCTGCTCGCCTCATTTATCCATTATTTGGACATTGGATACATTGGATTATTTGGACATATTATATCAGCCAAACAAAATTTAATGTTAAAAAGTCAAGGGTCAAGATCCCAACTAAAGCAAACACTGACCACTATAATGGTGACACACAAATTGTGATTTTATTCTTTGGTGATTCTGCTTGTTATTATCAGGTGTCTTATATGGTATTCAATCATCACTCAATCAAACACCTAATTATCTCATTAACTTCAACACTGCTTCAGTGTTACTTTTAACACTACTTCAGTGTTTATATGAGTCCACACTCAGAGTGTTAAATTAACACTGGGGATTTTGCTGTGTGGGTGGACAGTACAATCCGTGCAGCAGTAAACAAACGCACTGCTGCTTACAACACCGGTCTTTTGTCGGGAAACATGAGTGAGTACAAAGCATCGTGCTATGCTCTCCGACGCGCAGTAAGAGCCGCCAAACTCCGATACAGGGAACGAATAGAGTCACATTTCCAGCTCAATGACTCCCGACGCATGTGGCAAGGACTAAGAACCATCTGTCCCTTTGGAAATAAATCCTCTGCAGAGGTGAGAGCAGATCCGTCGCTGACTGACGAGATAAACACTTTCTACGGCCGATTTGAAAGCAATCTAAGCAGCGTGAGTCTGCCGATCAGCGCGTTAGGAAACAGCATTCAGAGCAGCGATAATCATGTAATCACCGTGTCTGAGGACGAGGTTCGGAGGGCTCTAAAGCGAGTGAATGTCAGGAAAGCAGCCGGACCTGATGGGATCTCTGGCCGTATTCTGCGGTCCTGTGCTGATCAGCTCGCTGGTTTGTTTACATCAATTTTTAATGAGTCTCTTGCTACCTCGGTGGTTCCCACCTTCTTCAAAAAATCTGTCATCATTCCTGTGGCTAAGAACAATAACCCCTCTTGTCTGAATGACTATCGTCCAGTTGCCCTCACATCAATAGTCATGAAGGTCTTTGAGGGACTGGTTAAAAACTTCATCTGCTCCTCCATCCCGGATACTTTGGACCCTCTTCAGTTTGCCTGTCGCCCCAACAGATCCACTGATGATGCCATCTCTCACATCCTGCACTCTTCTCTCACACACATTGACAGCAATAACAGGAACTATGTAAGGCTGCTATTTATCGACTATAGCTCAGCTTTCAATACTATAGTCCCCATCAAGCTAGCTTCTAAACTCATGGGCCTCGGCCTGAATTCTTCACTATGCAACTGGATTCTTGATTTCCTCACCGGCAGACCTCAAGTGGTGAAAGTAGGCCAGTTCACCTCTAACTCCATCACCCTGAACGTAGAAGCCCCACAGGGCTGTGTCCTGAGTCCCCTTGCTCTGCTCTACTCTCTCTACACACATGACTGCGTGTCTTCCCACAGCTCCACATCTATTATCAAATTTGCTGATGACACTGTGGTTCTGGGCCTTATTCACAACAATAATGAGATCGCTTACTTGGATGAGGTAGAGAAACTCACATCATGGTGCCAGGACAATTGTCTCTCTCTGAATGTGAGCAAAACCAAAGAGCTGATTGTTGACTTCAGGAAGAGACAGCAGCAGCCCTATACTCCTCTTATGATCAGTGGGACCCCTGTGGAGAGGGTGAGCAGCTTTAAGTACCTTGGTGTAAACATCTCAGAGGACCTGACTTGGACTACACACATTCAAACTCAGGTTAATAAAGCCAGGCAAAGACTGTACCATCTGAGACAGCTGAGAAAATTCAGGGTTTCACCTGCAATCCTGAAAACTTTCTATTCAGGGGCCATAGAAAGTGTACTGACTCAGTGTATCTCAGTGTGGTATGGGAACAGCTCCAGTCAGGACTGCAAAGCCCTGCAGAGAGTTGTGTGCTTAGCTGAGCGCATCTCAGGGTCTGCTCTCCCCTCTCTGCAGGACATCTACCTCAAACGCTGCAAAAGCAGAGCTGTTAAAATCATCAAGGACTCCATTTACCCCAGTAACCATCTTTTCACTTTGCTGCCATCTGGTAAGCGTTTCCGTAGCCTGATGTCAAAAACTGAGAGACTTAGGATGAGTTTCTTCCCCCAGGCCATCAGGCTCCTAAACTCAAAACCAGCCTCCTAACATCTTCATGTCTCCACTTAATATTCACTTTATCAGTAAGATATTCATCATTCTCTACCTCATATTGACATACTGAAAGTGTCATCTGTTTGCACATTTGCCTCTTGTACATTCCTGTGTATCTTAATATTTAAGACTACAGTTTACTTTCATGCACATTATTTTCCACTATATATTTAATTCTACAGTATATATCTCTTTATATATTTTATATTTTATTCTTATATTTTTATTGTTTACTTTTATTTCATTCTTTCATAGCTGTATTTATGTATATTTTCATCTGTGTTGTATTCTTTAATAATTGCACTGTCCATGGAGCGGACCTGACTCACATTTCACTGCTGTTTATATATGCTCTATATAATTGTGTATGTGACAAATAAAAATCTTGAATCTTGAATCTTGTAAGGATGCTTTGGTCATAATCATAGAGCGTGTCATTGCAAATGTGTGCGATTTCAAACATTTATGACGTGTCTCATGATATATTATTCGAAGTGACAGGGATTCTGCTGCTCTTTAAAGGGTCTTTAAAAGTCTTATTTTGCCTAAAATGAGCCTTTAAAGATGTCTTAAAATAGAGCAGAAAGACTTTATTAATGTAAGTAATGCCACTGATGGTTGCATGAATTTCAAAAAAACAAACAAAAACAATTTTTTTAACATATTTGTAATCTTTTTCATTAACTAACTTTATCAAAGATTAATAGATACTGTAACAAATGTATTGTTCATTGTTCGTTCATGTTAATTAATACATTAACTAGTGTTTACCAATGACACCTTATTGTAAAGTGTTAAACTCTTAAATTTACCTTCATGTGACTTCATATGACTTTTTAGGGACACTGTCAGTAAGAAGAAATTCAGAGAAGAGACCCACTTCATGTGTCTAGATAGTTCTTTAACCCCTTACCATGTAGTGAGTACTGTAAAAAGTATTTGAGTGTCTGTCTCTTTTCATCTCTCTGTCTGTCTCCTCTCAACTATCTGTTTTTGTTTTTCTCTGATAGACTGTATCAGAGGCTCACAGGCTCACCAGCGTCTCTTCTTCCTCAGGACACTGAAGAAGAACCAGCTGTCTTCAGCCATCCTGGTGAACTTCTACCGGTGTGCGATCGAGAGCATCCTGACCAGTTGTATCACAGTCTGGTATGGGGACTGCTCGGTGGCTGACCGCAAGGCACTGCAGAGTGTGGTGAAAACTGCCCAACACATCACAGGAACACCACTTCCTGCTATTGAGGACATCCAGAAGAAAAGCTGTCTACGTCGAGCTCGCAGCATTCTTAAGGACTCCTCTCACCCTGACCACAGACTGTTTAACCTCCTGCCCTCCGGGAGGAGATTCAGGAGCCTCCGGACAAGGACCAGCAGATCCAGGAACAGCTTTTTCCCTACAGCTGTCTCCTTACTGAACTCTGCCCTCTGACACCCCCCACACACACACAGACTCCTCACCCCTCCTCAACACTACATCTGATTTACAAACAAGCGAAAACAGTAACTTGTTATTACTTGAACTACTGTCTGTTCATCCAGAAACACTGAATAATCCATTTGCACACTGAAATATTTTCTATGCACTTTTTTACTGTCCATTGCACTTGTGTAAATGATGTTCATATGTTCATAGTTTCTGCTTATAGTGTACATACACTTTTACATAATCCATCTGTATAGTATGTTCATAGCACACCTATCTGTATATCATGCTGATAGTATTTAAAATCTGTAAATTATGTCCATAATACTGCCTTGTTTGTAGATTTATTGTACATTTGTAACATATTGTAGACACTGTATATCGTGTTCTTACTGCTTACTGCACTTCTGGTTAGATGCTAACTGCATTAAGTTGCCTTGTACCTTACATGTACAATGACAATAAAGTTGAATCTAATCTAATCTAAAAAAATAAAATAAAATTGCCCTCAACTGTAAAATTTTCACATTGAAAAAACTTCAAACTTTCAGGCTATACTTTCTCGAGCCAAGACAACCTAAATTTTGACTTGACAAACTTTATTAATTTAGTTGATGTTAATGCTGGTTATAAATTAAATCCTCTTTACAGAAAAAGCAAATAACACTTTTTCTAACACCATCCTATAATATATTTAAAAATACATTTCAAATCTTTTCCTTGTATGGCTCTTCTGCCTTTCTTCAGAATGATTTAATATTGCTTTAATATCGTTTGTTCTTTTATGTAAATTAGGTGTCATGAACTGGAGTGCATTTTCTGCACAATACAACCTGAGATCCAGGTGGCAACTTATACTTATTGCAAATAGTGGCAAGTATCTGCACCTCAGTATTGTAGTACATTATAAAACAGTATGCAATAATAACTTATTGAGTGTAAATTATAATTTTAATTCAAATTATTATATGGATGCCACCTTATTGGGACAATAAAGCCCTCCCTCACAACTTTTTGATTATTTCCTTCATTTTTATTGAAAATACATGCTTTTCTGATGTGATTTGAAATTTGAAAAAGGAGAAAAAAAACTTAAGTCAAAAGGAATACTCGAACCCGGGTCGATTGCATCAAATTGTAAACAACACACGTTTTATCATCTGCAGCACTAGAGCTGACGACTGATTTTCATCTGTTTTACTCTTGAATAGCTCAATAAGACATATATGAGGTGTCACTAAAGTGTAATATTACAATACACACAGTGAAGTAAAGTGCAACATAATGTTAATATATTGTAAATAAAATACTACACAGATATTACAGAATAAACTCTGTAATTCTGTATAATTTTACCTCAGATGAAACATGGTTAAAATAATGGATATGTGCTGTTTGCTGATATGTGCCTTAATGTTCTTTAATACTTTAATATTTTATTAGAGTATTCTTTTAAGTATGCGCATGCATTTTAATGCACGCAAGACGCAAAAACAACTAACGTCATCACGCAATGCAAATTACACACCCATGCGTGCTAAAGAAATACCTTACGTCACTTTGCGCATGCGCGGTAAACACATACGTGACGTACGTACGTGACGTCACCGCGCTACAGTCTGCAGCAAGGGGTGTCTCGAGTTCAGTAAGGAGACAGCTGTAGGGAAAAAGCTGTTCCTGGATCTGCTGGTCCTTGTCCGGAGGCTCCTGAATCTCCTCCCGGAGGGCAGGAGGTTAAACAGTCTGTGGTCAGGGTGAGAGGAGTCCTTAAGAATGCTGCGAGCTCGACGTAGACAGCGTTCCCTCTGGATGTCCTCAATAGCAGGAAGTGGTGTCCCTGTGATGCGTTGGGCAGTTTTCACCACCCTCTGCAGTGCCTTGCGGTCAGCCACTGAGCAGTTCCCATACCAGACTGTGATACAACTGGTCAGGATGCTCTCGATCGCACACCGGTAGAAGTTCACCACACAGCAAAATCCCCAGTGTTAATTTAACACTCTGAGTGTGGACTCATATAAACACCGAAGTAGTGTTAAAAGTAACACTGAAGCAGTGTTGAAGTTAATGAGATAATTAGGTGTTTGATTGAGTGATGATTGACTATTATTGAAGACACCTGATTTTAACAAGCAGAATCACCAAAGAATACAATCACAATTTGTGTGTCACCATTATAGTGGTCAGTGTTTGCTTTAGTTTAAGTGGTTAACTTTAGGTTTTGTGTGGCTGTGGTAACTGAGTTATAACAGACAGATAAACCAGAGGAAATGTGGTCATGTGTTGTTGGTTGTGCTTTGGGTCTGAATACTTGAGTTGGATTGTCTTTATTTATTACATAAGTTAAATGAAAAATACAAGACCTTGCATTTTGGCCTAATCAGACAGATGTTTTTAAAAGTTACAGCCACATAATAAATAAATAAGTTTTTATTTAGACACACAGACATCAAGAATCAGCGTGAGCATCACAACAATGGTGACCATCAAAAAAGCATGTTCTAGCCAATAAAAACTCATCATTTTTGCAGTTTTTATGTGAGTTTTTAGTATTTAGTTTTGTGATGTTCAGAGTTGATCTGTTTATCTGAATATGCTGTTTGTCACCGTTGTTGAGATTCATACACTGATTCTTGATCTCTGTGTGTGCCTTAAATAATAAATCTTGAAAAAGAAATCAGAACAGTTTGCAAGGGACACTTACAAAATGTATAGCAGATACAGACTTTTTCACTGTGGCATCAAAAGTTGTTATACTCGATCAAGGAAATATAACTCAGAGAAAAGACTCTGAATGAGTTCAGTGATTCAAGGCACATAATGATTACATTAAAACATAATCATTACCCCTTATTGACTTTCACTCTCGGCTTATCTGTCTGTTATAACTCAGTTATATCAGCCAAACAAAATTTAATGTTAAAAAGTCAAGTGTCAAGATACCAACTAAAGCAAACACTGACCACTATAATGGTGACACACAAATTGTGTTTTTCTCGTTTAGTGATTCTGCTTGTTAACATCAGGCGTCTTCAATAATGGTCAATCATCACTCAGTTAATCACCTAATTATCTCATTAACTTCAACACTGCTTCAGTGTTTACTTTTAACACTACTTCGGTGTTTATATGAGTCCACACTCAGAGTGTTAAATTAACACTGGGGATTTTGCTGTGTAATAGATAAAATATTTTATGTTTGCACCGACCTAGGCATATATTGTATTTCTTTTTTGACTAAGTTATGTATGTAGATTAGCCTAGCCAACATAGGCTACTTAACGAAAACTGAATAGGCTATAACCTATAACTTTCCATAAATGCAAATGTCAATTTTATATTTCCATTGAGTAGTGATTACTTTTGTACAGTAAATTTATGTCTTGTATTGGAACTTTTCTCTTAGGCCTATTTACAATATTGTTAGGTTAAAAATACAAGGCAATGCAGATTTAAGCTTAGGTCTATATTGCTGTAGTAGCCTAGGGTAGGACTAGTGATAGTTTTGGTTTTATCTTATAGTTTAGTTTATCCAATTTTATCCTACAGCAAGAACAGAAGGGATTTTGAAAATGAGCTAAACAGGTCCAAAACGACCCGGTCCAGATGAGACAGTATTTGTATGAGTCCGTTGCGGGTCTGTGGCGGATGTATGTATCAATTTGCGGGTCCCAAATGGACTCACCATGGAGGTAAGGTTTTAATCGTGGATGCAGCGCAGAGCAACGCCGGGTACGCGATCCTCCTTCGTTGCAGATCCGTCACTGCGCGCAAGTAGACGCCGATACGGGTCCGTTCCGGAAGCCGCGATCAGCCGCAGAGTCCTTTTGCTGTGTGGGGGTATAGATAATTATTAAAAAGAAAAACTTACCCTGGGATTGCTTGATGCCTCCATCGTGATGACAGACTGCTACATTGACCGCCAAAATGGCGCGATCTGCTCTATGTAGTGACATCATCGCAAACAAAAACGTCCCATTTCATTGGCTGACTCCAACAGATATACGACTTTGCTACTCTTTTACTGTAATATAAAACGGATTCAATGATTATTGTCTGTGTGTGCAAATCGAAAGATTCAGCTTTTCACATCAGGGCCGTGAGTGTAAATTTCAATTTACAAATACAAATATTAATATGACAAGTTCTCAAATTCAAACTTGCAACCTCTCGAGTTTTGCAACTGATATACCCCCATAATAAACAGACGGACTAGCAGAGGTAGCACAGATAGATTACACTACTTACTCTGCAATGATCTGTCATTAGTCCTGTCCCCTGCACAGCTTACAGTAACACTTCACATCTCAGTCAAATAAATCTCACTCCCTGATATTTTGTGATGTCATAATCTATTAAAACATTTATTTTGTATTATTATACACAATCCCTTACGAAAATTAGCCATAGTAAATGTATAGTAGGCTAGCCAGGTTTATTTATTTATTTATTTGCCGTTTTTATTACCAATTATAGCCTATAACCACAGTTTTACTACAAATACCATGGTTAAACTATGGTGGTTAGTGTAGCAAAACATTGTTTTTACAGTGGTTTAACCAGTAACCATGTTTTTTTGTTGTTTGTTTGTTTGTTTGTTTGTTTGTATTTTCTATACAAATGTCCATGCTATATATTTATTTTACATCATGTATTTGTGAAAATGATTAGGCAGCCGCAGCACATAACGCTGCACATTTCAAGGCACTTCAGTGGACCTGTTTTGTCAATGTTACAAATATTTTAACATATCAAAAATAAAGTACGACAGGCTTTTACTCAAGTCTTTATCACTTTATTAAAATGAAGCAAAACAAAACGTCAAATGTTTACTTTTCACAAGGCTTGTAGTAAGCGGTCTCTTGCTCCATTAGGTAACAGAAAATGTCGGGGAACTACACCTCTGGCCATTCCGTTGGGTCGTTTGTCCAGTCACAGATACTGTCCGGACATTCTGACCCAATACAGCTCAGTTTTTATATGTATGTTGCTCTGTCGAGCGGCAGAAATGATTTTTTGTACAAAGCCTTCATTATAATGCACAGAAGAAGAAGAAAAACATTAGCCTGTAACCCTCCATGTCCCTGAAATGATTGTTTTGTTAAATTAAGCTGATCTTTAGGCTAACAGATGAACAACCCACTACATTTAGTGTGATTATCCACAGTGTGAGGATCAGGTCTTCAGATAGAAGAATGAATTATGAATTGTATTATTTCATATCGTCAGAGTATGAGAAAGAAAATGAAAAGGATGTATCATAATTGTTTTAATTTAATATAGCATGACAAGACAATTATTGTTACATATAATTATCTGTCATTCAGTTGATAAATGACACCGCAGTAGATTAATGTGTCTACTGTGTGCCATTTATATTTTAATAAAACTTAAATTTTCTTTACTACATTGCAAAGCATAGACTTTTTCCTCCCCTTTATTTCAGGAAAATATGCTGCTCCTCATTATTTTAAAGTGAAGAAATCGAGAAACTTTTATTTCTACCGGCCAGTGATGATTCTGAAAGACATACCTGTAATATGTTGCTATTAATTAACGTAATTTCATGCGCATCATACCCACTTTGTAAAACCATTGGCCTAAAAAGGAAATGCTTAACGTGTCATAATGCATTAATATGTGTTTTAAAAGAACAAACTCACTAAACATATTAATAATAAAGCATTCTATTCACAGACAAGCAGGTTATGGGAGGAAAATGCTTAATGCGTAATTAAATTATAATTATTCTGGGCTCATATCTGCTTGTCTGTGAATAGAATGCTTTATTAATAATTAGTTTACTGAGTTTGGTATTTTTAAAAACACAGTTTTAATGCATTAAGCCACATACCTTCACGTTAAGCATTTTAGAGTGTCCCAGTGATTAATTTGTGTATTCGACTGCTCCAGAAGATTAAACTTGCAGCAGCTAACATCTCGTGATTCAATAAATCAGTCAAGTTAACAACAAACAACTGTGCTTTATAATGAAGGCTTTGTAAAACTGCACAGCGTTTTTAGCTTTTTAAACAACATACTCCGTCCTACACTAACTACGCACACATTTCCTATCATGTATCATGTATCATCTATGAAAGACTATCGAACCAATCAGAGTAGGTATGGGGCGGGGCGACACGTGTAGCTCCGCCTCGATCTGCAGGCTACAGCTGGGTGTACTTGATAAATTTAGCTTCATATTAGGCCCCGTCCACACGGAGACGCGTTTCTGTGAATGCGCACAAATTTTTTATCGGATAGGCGTTTTGTCCACACGGATCCGGCGTTTTCGTAAGGTGAAACTGCTATTTTTTGAAACCAGGTCCCAAAGTGGATAAATCTGAAAACGCCGCCTTAGGGTTTTCGTCTGGACGGCTAATCCGTATATTTTCTGAAACGATGACGTCATCAGCCCATGTCTCCCCCCAGTCAGACACCTCTACGTCACGTAACAGCAACAAAAACATGAACAAACAATGAACGATTGTCTTTTTTATTAAGTAACATTAACACAGATTAATAAATGTATTGTTCCATGTTCGTTTGTGTACCATGCGCAAGGTTTATGAGCATAGTCCAAAAGTCTTCTTCTCCGTTTTTAGTGTATCTCTGTGGCAGAATTACAGCGCCACATACTGGTCTTGCATGTATACTACATCATTTAGCGGTTTCGTGTGGACGCAGATATTTCTTGAGATGAGGAAAAAAAAGATCGGATTGGGGTAAGCTCCGTCTCCGTGTGGACGGGGCCTTAGACACTCGGTATTTGCAAATTCAGGGACCATCTCTAAAGTTAAATACATTAGTATACACGATTCTAATTCCAATAGCATTTTAAGAGAATAGCTTAGTCACTTAACCAACTGTAAAGTGTTCATCTACGAGTCAGGTATATTCAGAAATATTCACATATGATTTGAGATTATT
This sequence comes from Cyprinus carpio, assembly GCF_018340385.1. Taxonomy (NCBI): domain Eukaryota; kingdom Metazoa; phylum Chordata; class Actinopteri; order Cypriniformes; family Cyprinidae; genus Cyprinus; species Cyprinus carpio. The sequence continues at coordinate 748,363 of NW_024872754.1, forward strand.
TTATAAATATAAAAAAATCTAATGCATATACCAATGTCCTTCCTGTTTGTTGCTGCCGTGTGTATTGCATTTGAGCTCCGTCACATTATTTTTTTATCAACTATTTTTATCTTGAAAATCTATTTTATACACCATTTTTGTTCCTATAAAGTGTGAAATATATCCTCTATCGTATTCTACAACAAAAACACTCAGAGCACCTTATTATCACTAGTTTTATTTTGATTTCCCGGGTCCGCTATTTAGCTTATAGCCCGTTAGCGTGGTAGCCGCTAATCGCGCTTGCATTGCTAATCCTCTATTCACACACACATTACCATAGCTTTACTCACTGTTACTTGCTTTAATGGCGGATGTATGTCCACCTTTGATTGCAGGTGAGGACACGCTGGAGGCCATGGAGAAGCAGATTCGCGACCTGGAGGTGAGGCAGGCCCAGCTGAGAGAGCGGAGAGTGGAATCCTCCCGGGTTGACGCTCACAAGTCCAGGGTAAGTATGCAGTGTGCTACTCACAGTCCCACCACCTCCACCCCGTGTGTTTCTCTGCACAGGCCCGGTGTGCACCCAGGACGCGACCTGCCAAGATGTCCTTCACTCCGGCGCCGGGACACCACGGACCCTAGGTGCATCCGCAGCGGAGGACGCGAGCCAGGCCCCGGGCGACGACTTCTCCCCCTCCGGTCTTCGAGATCTCCACACGGAACCGCTTCGCTCCCCTCCGCGAGACGGAACGTGACGCTGTGATCGTCGGAGACTCCATCGTCCGACACGTCCGTGCTACGTTAGCCGAAGGTAAAGTGCACACTCACTGTTTCCCTGGTGCTCGTGTTCTCGATGTTTCTGCGCAGATACCCGGGATCCTGAAGGCCGATGAGAGCCCCAGAGCGGTCGTGCTTCACGCCGGGGTTAACGACACCACGCAGCGGCAGACGGAGACGCTGAAGAGGGACTTCAGGAGCCTGATCGAGACGGTTCGCAGCACGACGCCCGCGGCGACGATCATCGTGTCAGGACCACTGCCCACGTATCGACGAGGACACGAAAGGTTCAGTAGACTTTTTGCTCCAAATGAATGGTTATTGTCATGGTGTAAAGAACAGAGACTGCTCTTTGTTAATAATTGGAATCTTTTCTGGAAGCGTCCTAGGCTTTTTCTCGCTGATGGCCTGCACCCCAGCAGAGTCGGAGCAGAACTCCTCTCGGACAACATCTCCAGGACGCTTCACTCCATTTGACTAGTAAGCCAATTCTCAAATAACTGCTATGATGGCTTTTGTTCTACCTGCTTAAATGTTAGAAGTACTTGCGCTGTCCAATCTATTAAGACTGTGTCTGTTCCCCGAATAGTGAGGTCAAAATATAAATTTAATGTAGGATCTAGAAAAAATCTTATCGTGATTAAACCAGAAAAAATGTAAAATAAATGAACAGGTTTGGGCTCATAAACATTAGATCACTCACACCCAAAGCAGTTATTGTAAATGAAATGATCACAGATAATAGTTTTGATGTACTCTGCTTGACTGAAACCTGGCTCAAACCAAATGATTATATTGGTCTAAATGAGTCTACTCCCCCAAACTACTGTTATAAGCATGAGCCCCGTCAGACTGGTCGTGGGGGAGGTGTTGCAACAATATATAGTGATATTCTAAGTGTTACCCAGAAAACAGGATACAGGTTTAAATCATTCGAAATATTTCTGCTTAATGTTACACTGTCAGATATGCAAAAGAAATCTATCGTATCTCTTGCTCTGGCTACTGTGTATAGACCACCAGGGCCATATACAGAATTCCTAAAAGAATTAGCAGATTTCCTCTCAGACCTGTTGTTTACTGTTGATAAAGCGCTAATTGTCAGAAATTTTAACATTCATGTTGATAATACAAATGATGCATTAGGACTTGCATTTACTGACCTAATAAACTCTTTTGGAGTAAAGCAAAATGTCACCGGGCCCACTCATCGTTTTAATCATACGCTAGATTTAATTAATCTTACTGACATAGATATCGTACCTCAAAGTGATGATGTTACTGACCATTTCCTTGTATCATACATGGTGCGTATCACTGATATTAACTATATGGCTCAGCGTTACCGTCTGGGCAGAACTATTGTTCCAGCCACCAAAGACAGATTCGCAAATAACCTTCCTGATTTATCTCAACTGCTCTGTGTACCTATAAATACACATGAACTAGACAAAATGACTGGCAACATGGGCACTATCTTATCTAATAGATTAGAAGCTGTTGCCCCCATCAAACTGAAAAAGGTTAGAGAAAAACGTACTGTACCATGGTACAACAGTAATACCCACTCTCTCAAGAAAGAAACTCGTAGTCTTGAGCGCAAATGGAGAAAAACTAACTTGGAAGTTGTTAGAATTGCATGGGAAAAACAGTATGTCCAGCTATAGACAGGCTCTAAAAACTGCCAGGGCCGAGCATATCCACAAACTCATAGAAAATAACCAAAACAATCCAAGGTTTTTATTTAGCACAGTGGCTAGATTTGCAAATAACCAGACGCCACCTGATTCTAATATTCCATCAACGTTTAATAGTAATGACTTTATGAATTTCTTCACTGATAAAATAGATAACATCAGAAATACAATAACAAATGTAGATACTACAGCGTTTAATACTTTAGTTTCATCCATCGCACCCAAAGATAAACTGCAGTGCTTTACAACTATAGGACAGGAAGAGCTAAATAAACTTATCATTGCATCTAAACCAACAACATGTTTATTAGATCCTGTACCCACTTAATTACTGAAAGAATTGTTAACTGTAGCAGAAGAACCACTTCTCAATATTATTAACTTGTCGTTATCTTTAGGTCACGTCCCAAAACCATTCAAGCTGGCGGTTATTAAGCCTCTTATTAGGAAACCACAACTAGATCCTAGTGAACTGGCAAATTACAGACCCATTTCAAATCTTCCATTTATGTCTAAAATTTTAGAAAAGTTGTGTCTGCTCAATTGTGCTCCTTCCTGCGCAAAAAAAAAAAAAGTTCTGTATATAGATTTTCAGTTAGGTTTCAGGCCCCACCATAACACAGAAAATGCATTTGTTAAAATTAAAAATGACTTGCTTCTTGCTTCAGACCAAGGCTGCAACGCACTGCTAGTTTTACTTGATCTTAGTGCTGCGTTCGACACCATAAATCACGACATACTCATCGATCGAATACAAAACTATACAGGTATCCAAGGGCAGGCTTTAAGATGGTTTAGATCCTACCTGTCCGATCGCTACCACTTTGTTTAATTAAATGGGGAGTGATCTCATTTATCACCAGTAAAATATGGAGTGGCACAAGGATCTGTCCTAGGTCCTCTGCTATTTTCAATTTTCAATATACATGTTAGACAGCAACTTGTCTTTTGAAAATCATATTTCCCATGTTACAAAAACAGCATTCTTCCATCTTAGAAACATTGCCAAGCTACGAAACATGTTATCTGTTTCTGATGCAGAAAAGCTAGTTCATGCATTCATGACCTCTAGGCTGGGACTATTGTAATGCACTGCTAGGTGGTTGTCCTGCATCCTCAATAAACAAGCTACAGGTAGTCCAAAATGCAGCGGCTGGAGTCCTTACCAGGTCAAGAAAATATGATCATATTACCCCAATTTTACAGTCTCTGCACTGGCTACCTATTAAGTTCCGTATCAGTTACAAAATATTACTTACTTACTTATAAGGCCCTTAATGGTTTAGCTCCTGCGTACCTAACTAGTCTTCTACCACGCTACAACCCATCACGCTCCCTAAGGTCACAAAACGCTGGACTTTTGGTAGTACTAGAATAGCAAAGTCCACTAAAGGAGGTAGAGCTTTTTCGCATTTGGCTCCCAAATCTGAAATAGCCTTCCTGATAATGTTCGGGGTTCAGACACACTCTCTCTGTTTAAATCTAGATTAAAAACACACCTCTTTCACCAAGCATTCAAATAACGCATCTCATAATTTGTGACTGCAGTTGTATCTGATCAAATGCGCATTCTTATTCTTTAGCTTGGGTTAAACTAATTAATTTTACTTGGTTGGAACAGCAGCTACGCTAATGATGTCTCTATTTGTTTCTCTGTTTTGCCACAGGATTTACATCCCGTGATAACCAGGATTTACACAAGCTCCAGTCTGGATCCAGAACACCTGAGAAGAGATGAGGCCAACCCCTTAGAGGACCTCAGATGATGCTAACCCTGAAACAACATATAGAACTAACAAATATTGCTACTTGCTATGCAATCACATTATAATTGCTGTTAATCGTGTTCATCGTCTGTTTGTTTACATATTTAATTGATTTTTTTTGTACATTTCTGTCGTATGCACATAAACTGACAGTCATCACTGATAAGCTACTACTAAATATTGTAGAAATTTAATTTTCTGTAAAGTTGCTTTGCAATGATTTGTATCGTAAACAGCGCTATACAAATAAACTTGAATTGAATTGAATGTAACCTTAGAGATGGTCTCTAAACTTGCGAATATCGAGCGTCTAGCGCCAAAATAAATTTATGCCAGTGGGTCGCGTTTCCAAAAAGCATTGTGAGCCTGAGTAGACTGTAAAGACATCAGGTGCAACTGGTTTTATGATAAACTTATGTTTACAATGCTTTTAGGAGTGTTTTTTCTCTGTGATTATTAGTTCAATCTGATGCTTCTGTGTGAGCTCTCAACCATGATTCACCGGCACTCCACAAGGACTGCCTCTCTCAGAAATAAATAAATAAATCTGGAAATAAATAAATGCATGAATACATACATTTAAAAATAAAATTATATATATATATATATATATATATATATATATATATATATATATATATATATATATATATATATATATATATATACATGTAGCATCTGCTTAAGATCATGTACGATCATTGGGGCTTTATGTTGTAGGGATTCCTTTAGCCTTTTGACATTTGCATATAACTTACAGAATCTGGCCCCATAGTATACATTTATATGAGTGCTTAATGACAAGGTTTACCCCCATTATCTGGAAGATACTGAGCAGACCTTCTGTAAAGTCTCCCCATCCAACTTCAAACACATTCCGAGATAACTAGATAGCCCTCGATGCCAGACACCTAATGGGCCCGGCTGAGCAGCCAGCTCTCTCTCACACACACACACACACACACTCAAACCTTCTTGCATTTAACTCAGGACGTAAGCCATTCCAAATGTATACGATATATTCCTGTGTGTTTGTATGTTTCCCAGCTCATATTAGCATAGTTATGATTCTCTAGTCGTGTTAGTTGACCTCTAAGTGCCTATATTCAAGCATAAGAATGTATCTTTATGTTTCTATCTGTCTTGCATATCTTTCTTGGTACCTAATTAAACCTCTCGGTTTGCCTTAGCTAAATATCTCTACTATGTGAGCCTGAAATGCATCATACTATTTGTACCATAGTTTGGGTTACTAGATAACCAGTTAATCACTCCATTAATAAAATATGCAAATCAGGTGTCATTGAGACAAAGAAACACTTTCCCGCTGAAACTATATGCCTTGTTATTGGTCAATCCAACCAAAAGGGGTGTTACTGGGAAACCAGATAAAACCTCTTCCACACCCAAAAGGCGTCTCTCTTAGCTCCTCTTAACTCTCTTAACTTGCGGTTCCCTGGAGACACCCATCACCTTGGACACCTCGCGACTCCCCTTCCCCTCACTGTTAATGACTTAAGTTAACTGCAGTTTATAAAATTTGACCCTGTAAAAACCAAGTGCCCCCGGCTGCAGCCTGCAGATCGAGGTGGGGCTGCACCTGGGGCAGGGTTGCACGTGCAGCCCCGCCCCATACCTACTCTGATTGGTTCGATCGTCTTTCATAGACATACATGATAAGAAATTGAATTAATTGAATTAATATAATTGAATCAAGAGATGTTTACTGCAAGTTTAATCTGGATCAGTCAAATTCACAAATTAATCATTGGGACATTCAAAAGCATTTAACGTGAAAGTACGTGGACTTATGCATTAAAACGGTGTGTTTTAAAAAGACTAAAGTCAGTAAACAAATTATTAATAAAGCATTATATTCACAGACAAGCAGATATGAGCCCAGAATACGAACGCAACGCGATTAATAAGGCCTTTAAGCATTTTCCTCCCATAACCTGCTTGTCTGTAAATAGAATGCTTTATTAAAAATGTTTACTGAGTTAGGTCAGCTTTTTAAAACACGTTTTAATGCATTACGCCACGTTAAGCATTTTTCCTTTTAGTCTAATGGTTTTCTATGGGAGGAAAACGCTTAACGCGTGATTAAACGCATTGCATTCTATTCTGGACTCATCTGCTTGTCTGTGAATATAATACTTTATTAATAATGTGTTTACTGAGTTTAGTCTTTTAAAAAACACCGTTTTAATGCATTATGCCACGTTAAACTTACAAACCCGATTCCAAAAAAGCTGGGACACTGTACAAATTGTGAGTAAAAAAGGAATGGAATAATTTACAAATCTCATAAACTTATATTTTATTCACAATAGAATATAGATAACATATCAAATGTTGAAAGTGAGACATTTTGAAATGTCATGCCAAATATTGGCTCATTTTGGATTTCATGAGAGCTACACATTCCAAAAAAGTTGGGACAGGTAGCAATAAGAGGCCGGAAAAGTTAAATGTACATATAAGGAACAGCTGGAGGACCAATTTGCAACTTATTAGGTCAATTGGCAACATGATTGGGTATAAAAAGAGCCTCTCAGAGTGGCAGTGTCTCTCAGAAGTCAAGATGGGCAGAGGATCGCCAATTCCCCCAATGCTGGGGGCGAAAAATAGTGGAGCAATATCAGAAAGGAGTTTCTCCAGAGAAAAATTGCAAAGAGTTTGAAGTTATCATCATCTACAGTGCATAATATCATCCAAAGATTCAGAGAATCTGGAACAATCTCTGTGCGTAAGGGTCAAGGCCGGAAAAACATACTGGATGCCCGTGATCTTCGGGTCATTAGACGGCACTGGATCACGTACAGGAATGCTACTGTAATGGAAATCATTACATGGGCTCAGGAATACTTCCAGAAAACATTGTCGGTGAACACAATCCACCGTGCCATTCGCCGTTGCTGGCTAAAACTCTATAGGCCAAAAAAGAAGCCATATCTAAACATGATCCAGAAGCCAGGCGTTTTCTCTGGGCCAAGGCTCATTTAAAATGGACTGTGGCAAAGTGGAAAACTGTTCTGTGGTCAGACGAATCAAAATTTGAAGTTCTTTTTGGAAAACTGGGACGCCATGTCATCTGGACTAAAGAGGACAAGGACAACCCAAGTTGTTATCAGCGCTCAGTTCAGAAGCCTGCATCTCTGATGGTATGGGGTTGCATGAGTGCGTGTGGCATGGGCAGCTTACACATCTGGAAAGGCACCATCAATGCTGAAAGGTATATCCAAGTTCTAGAAGAAACATATGCTCCAATTCAGACGTCGTCTCTTTCAGGGAAGACCTTGCATTTTCCAACATGACAATGCCAGACCACATACTGCATCAATTACAACTTCATGGCTGCGTAGAAGAAGGATCCGGGTACTGAAATGGCCAGCCTGCAGTCCAGATCTTTCACTCATAGAAAACATTTGGTGCATCATAAAGAGGAAGATGTGACAAAGAAGACCTAAGACAGTTGAGCAACTAGAAGCCTGTATTAGACAAGAATGGGACAACATTGCTATTCCTAAACTTGAGCAACTTGTCTCCTCAGTCCCCAGACGTTTGCAGACTGTTATAAAAAGAAGAGAGGATGACACACAGTGGTAAACATGGCCTTGTCCCAACTTTTTTGAGATGTGTTGATGCCATGAAATTTAAAATCAACTTATTTTTTCCCTTAAAATGATACATTTTCTCAGTTTAAACATTTAATATGTTATCTATGTTGTATTCTGAATAAAATATTGAAATTTGAAACTTCCACATCATTGCATTCTGTTTTTATTCACAATCTGTACAGTGTCCCAACTTTTTTGGAATCGGGTTTGTAGAATGTCCCGAATCATTCCAGCTGATTGAAAAGAATCGGCTCAATAATGGTCATAAAATGGGTATCGGAGAAGATACCAATTTAATATAATAATTTAATATAAATAGATGATACTTTTTAAAGTTTATCTCAATATTTGACTGCAATGGCTGTGACACAACTGCACTAAAATAAGAGCATGATGATCATGAAATTGCGTTCGTTACTATAGCAACAGATTACAGGTATGTCCTTTCAGAATCATCACGACCGGTAGAAATAAAAGTTTCTCGATTTCTTCACTTTAAAATAATGAGGAGCAGCATATTTTCCTGAAATAAAGGGGAGGAAAATTGCAATATAGTAAAGAAAATTCAAGTTTCATAAAAATTGAAATGGCACACCAGACACATTATTGCAGTGCCATTTATCAACTGCATTACAGATTATTATATGTTACAATATGTCATGTTATATAAGTTAAAACAATACTGATACATCCTTTTCATTTCCTTTCTCATACTCTGATGATATGAAATAATAAAATTTTCAAAAATTATTTAATTCATAATTCATAATTTTTCTATCTAAAGGCCTGATCCTTGCACTGTGGATAATAAACCCAATTAATTTACTAAATGTAGTTGGTTGTTCGTCTGTTAGCCTAAAAATCAGCTTAATTTAACAAAACAATCATTTCACAGAAATGGAGAGTTACAGACTAATGTTTTTTTTCTTCTGTGAATTATAATGAAGGCTTTATAAGACTGCACAGCATTTTTCAATAGTATGTTCCTGCACAACTGGAGGCTGCAGTTTCAGGACCACAGATCTAGGACCGCAGTTCTAGGACCCTAGTTTTTCGTGACAGCGCCACCTACCGTACTGGATGATATAGCGATGGCTGCAGTTTCAGGACCGCAGTTCTAGGACCCTGCTGGTTTAGTTTGTAGTTATGTTTGTATATAGCATCAATATATTAATCTCAGTAGTATTTGTTTTTAAATGTGATTTTTGATTTAAAATGCATCAGAGGTTAATTACTAAGTGTGCTTTGAGTCACAATTTTAAATTTAAACATGAATTTACACAAAATATAAATGAAATCTGTGTATCAATTTTAAAACAATTGTAAAAAAATGGAGAACCTTAAAAGTCTTAGTCTCTTGAATTATACAGTATACTGATTAACCTCCTTAAGGTGAATTGGCTCATTATCAGGTAAGTTAAAGTTGGAATCAGCGTATGCATTCACTAAATTATAGCCGATATTTTAAAGGTTGTTAAGAGGCAAGACAAGACACAAGAATGATTCAAGAATGTTTATTTATATATAAATTATGTATATATGTGTATGTATATATGTGTATATATATATGTGTGTGTGTGTGTGTGTGTGTGTATATATATATATATATATATATATATATATATATATATATATATATATATATATATATATATATATATATCTACATATATATATATATACACTACCGTTCAAAAGTTTGGGATCAGTAAGACTTATAATGTTTTTTTTAAAAAAAAAAGTATCTTCTGCTCATCAAGGCTGCATTTATTTGATCAAAAATTCAGAAAAAAAACTGTAATCTTGCAAAATGTTATTAGAATATAAAATAATGGTTTCTACTTAAAAAATCTTTAAAATATAATTTATTTCTGTGATGAAAAGCTGAATTTCCATCACCCATGACTCCAGTTTAAAGTGTCACATGATCCTTCAGAAATCATTCTAATATGATGATTTATTATTAGAATTATCAATGTTGGCAACAGCCAAATATTTTTTTGGAAGCTGTGATGCTTTTTTTTTTCAGGATTCTTTGATGAATAAAAAGTTAAAAAGAAGAGCATTTATTTAACATATAAATCTTTTCTAACAATATACACTACTGTTCAAATGTTTGGGGTCGTTAAATTTCTATTTTCTTTTTTTTTGAAAGAAATTAAACCTTTTATTCAGCAAGGATGTGTTAAATTGTTAAGAAGTGATAGAAAAGATTTATATTGTTAGAAAAGATTCATATTTTGAATAAATGCTGTTCCTTTTAACTTTTTTTTTTTATCAAAGAATCCTGAAAAAAGTATCACAGCTTCCAAAAAAATGTTTGGCAGCACAACTGTTGATAATTTTAGTAGTAAATCATCATATTAGAATGATTTCTGAAGGATCATGTGACACTTTTATACTGGAGTAATGATGATGGAAATTCAGCTTTGATCACAGAAATAAATTATATTTTAAAGGACATTTAAATAGAAACCATTATTTTATATTATAATAACATTTTGCAAGATTACCGTTTTTTTCTGTATTTTTGATCAAATAAATGCAGCCTTGATGAGCAGAAGAGACTTCTTTAAAAACATTACAAGTCTTACTGATCCCAAACTTTTGAACGGTAGTGTATATATATATGTCATTTTTGCGACAACAGCACTAAAGCGAACCCCTTTTCCATCAGTTGCTGCATGGATAGAATGGCTGTAGGCTTCAACTCTAGAGAAAGAGAGAGCGAGAGACCGAGAGAGAGAGAGAGAAATAAGAAACATTTGTTTAACATATTCAACTGAAATTCATTATATATATATATATATATATATATATATATATATATATATATATATATATATATATATGATTTAACACTTATGCACTGTTGGAGTTTTAGAGAGAGAGCCAAACAGAATATACATGTTACTGACATCTAATCACAAACTTCAAATGTGTAAGTACATAAGAGCAATACCCACCAATTGAGTGATCTCCCTTCTTTCCTCAATTGTTTGTCAGTCTTTCTATTAAATTCTTCCACTTCACTGAAATAGTTATCAGAGAACAATCACTTTTGTGATAACAGAAATATCAGTAGCAAAATGGTGCACTAGGCATTATGCAAAAATAATTCATATTGTACTCTGACCTGAAATGATAATCTGGACCAGAAAGAAGACTTGTTAGAATATTTTGAGATCATGAAAATATCCCTAGTGCCTTTTTAAATCACCTTCCTACAATGAGCCTAACCAAATCCATAAAATCACTTCATATTGGCCATGCAGAACATGACAGAAACTAACACATGATAACAATGGACTGTATGTGGAGTACGTTAGGCCTGCAGATTAGGCCAAATTGTAACAAGCTATTAAAACTGCCAAACGCCTCATTCATCATTGCAAAACAATGCCAAAACAACAGGCTAACACATAGTGCAACCAGGCAGTCAGTGCAGTTTAATTATGAAAGATATTTTATACTTAAATATGGTTAAAACAACGAGTATTAAGGCAGTATTCCCACTAATACATTAAGCTGCAGGTAAATCTTACAAACCTTACATCAACCATGCTCTTGTCATCTGATAAGTTTAATTAATGTGCTGGCTAGATTCACTTATAATACTTCGTCATTAAAATTCAACAAGGATTTATGAAATCATGGCCACGAATTAACGTCGTAGTAATTAATAAAACTAGCTCACGAATTCTTAATTTGGTGGGAATTAATTATTAATTCATAGTTAGCCGTTCTCACTATGTAAACTTCGCACCGTTTAAACGTTATAAAATAAAACTTAATTAAATATCGGTACTCACCGTCTGATTGCTGTCCACGTCGTCCATCTTTAATTAGTGTTGATCCATTACGGTAGGTGGCGCTGTCACAAAAAAACTAGGGTCCTAGAACTGCGGTCCTAGAACCGTGGTCCTGAAACTGCAGCCTCCAGTTGTGCAGGAATACCCTTCTCGCATTTTTAGCTTTTTAATCAACATACTCTGTCCTACACCAACTACACACACATTTCTTATCATGTATGTCTATGACGATCAAACGATCAAACGATCAAACCAATCAGAGTAGGTATGGGGCGGGGCTGCACGTGCAGCCCCGCCCCAGGTGCAGCCCCGCCTCGATCTGCAGGCTGCAGCCGGGTGCTTCTCTGTAAAACGGCTAAACCTTTTATAGTGTGTCTCAATGCAATTCTAACCGCCCTAAATTGAGCGAAGAAACCATCTTTTAGCGTGAAGAAGATAACGAGCAATGTTCCTCGCGTATCTTAAAATTAAGGCCTTAAGTTATGTATAGCTAGATTGATGCCATACAACTAGACTATTACTCCCGTGGGTTAAACCATTAGCGTAGCTAACTAATGTGTGCCCTCTCGCCCGTTCACGGAGCAAAATTAATCTTAGAATACTGCAGGTCAGTGTTGGATTAATGATAAGGGGGAGTATTAAAATCTCAATCAAAATTGTTGCAACAACCGCATAAGTCCCATTTATCTGGCGAAGAAATCCCAGAGGCAGCATGCATAAATAGGTTTATACTTCTAAATTTATCTGATATTGGGCGAAGAAACCCCCACTTTCAGTTTTAAATGCATAAGTCTGACGAAGAAACCTCAGATTAGCTGCATGAATTGAACTGCATGGCGAAGAAATCCCACTGGCAGTGATATTAAAACTGGGCGACGAAGAAATCTCGCTGCAGTATATTTGCTTTTATTAGTGATTTGAGTGATGTTCCTCATCTCCCTAAATTAAAGCTTTCCTTTAACCATCGCATATCATTGTAGTCATTGAAGTGATGCAATTGAATAGCAAAGTAATGGTTTATTTCTAGTCTAGCTAACTAGTAACTTGCCATTGTCTGTGAAGTGATGTGCTGTTTTGATTTGTGAATTAAGTTATATGCGATACGTCATAACTGACGGCGCATGAGTTTCCCATGCAGATTTACAACAGTGCAAGTTCTGCTCCACTTGCAAGTGTTGTAAGCTTGTATCGGTCTCTTAGCAACATCTGATCCCGGAAGTTGAGAGCAGCCTCTTCTGGTTCAATCTGATAACAGCACCCACTTCACAGACCCTTGTGTAAACAAACAACTGAGTGTAGCCAAAGCTAACTTAACTGTTAGCTGTTAGCATCTGACTAACTGACACTGTGAGAGTTTAAAGTGTGAACCACTCCTCTCTCTCTCTCTCTCTCTCTCACTCCTGGTTTCACTTCTTGTTTATACGATAACCTTCTGTATAGACTCAAGTTAGGTTTGCCCCTCCTGACATACGTTGGTTCTTTTTTTCTACCTCTACCTATTCTACCTCTCTATGATTTCATTTCATTCATTTATTTTTAGCTTGAAGGTACAGATTCAGCTAATCTGAGATTTAATTAAATCAATTTGTTTATTTTTATTATTTCTTTTATTCTCCTAAAGCTATTAGGACATTTTAATTTTAACTTTACCTTATTTTAATTATTTGACCATCACCGTCTTCCCTCTCGGTATAGGTTAGAGCAGGTCTAGCAACTGTTGTCCCCTTAATGAATGGTACAGGTTTTAGTAGCCTAATTTCCTATTACCTTCCTTACACCAGGCCCCTGAGCCGACTAGAAACACTTCCTGTTGTTTGTTTTTGTTTAGTTGAGTTGTTTGATGTGTTTTTGCTAGCACAGCTAACAGTCTCCCTAGGTTTTATGACCATGCTGCATTACTTTAACAAGTGATAACTGCTTAATCATATCTCCTAAACTTAATAAGCAAAGCCCTCCCTCTGTCTCTTCCTGATTTTATTTCAGTTTGTTTAGTTGATACCTTCATTAGTGATTGAACCTGTTTGAACCATCAGAGAATACTTGGTAATAATGTTGATAAACCGAATAGTCTAAGTCATTAAATGACCCCCTAGGTTATCACCCATCAACAGTGTTACTCATAATTTTCAGGTGCTCACTCAGACCAATCATCCACTCCCGCCTTATCGGACACGATATCTACGCGTTTATTGTGCGTCACTAACTGATCACACCAGTTAACCACGCAACACATAGCCCAAACATTTTAGCTCACTAAATCTGTACATACTTGCATCGGCTTTCTGTGCTTTTCCCTCTCCACCTGTCTTACACCTGTGTCCAGATCATCCAGCCCTGCCACCCACCTGATCAGCCAGCAACCTCTGAGCGATGCAACGGACGCCACCCCCGGTCCGGAACTACTCCTGATCTGTGGCACCTGAGTGAAACGGCTGGACTACAACCTGAACTGGCAGACAGACCATGATCAAACCAAGGCTACAGCTACAGAGGGACAGCCAGGATCATTGGTGCTCTTGCCCACAGCCGCATCATCCAGTTAAAGGAAATGGAAAATGCCCATAAGGAGGTCGGAGGACTGGAAGCGTGCGCAGAACTGCCAGACCAACTGGACCAGCAAGTGACAGCAGATGAAGAGGACAAGGAGCTACAGGAGGAAGTGGAAAGCTTCAAGAGGCCTTTACAAAAACCTGCACAGACACTGAGCAAAGAAAGCAGCTGGGATAGAAGCCAGAGAAGCTCCAACAGGCTGAAACTCTCTTAAGTAATGGCCCTGGTGAATCGAAACAACGCCTGTGAATGCCACCTGCAAGCAGCCCAAGCTGAAACCCAAGTCCTTGGCTCAGCAACAAGACAACCCAAACACCAATCGGTATTTAAAGTCAAACAAAGCCAAGGTGATCTCAGTGTCACGAATGAACTGAAATATGCTTGCAGACCACAAGGTGAACAGACAGGGAAAACACTACACAAAATTTTCCCTGACAAAGCAGGCCCAGGCCCCCTGTTCACACTTCACACATCCCCAGCCAGCAACCACGGGGGGGTAGTGGTGGCAGGGTCCCTTCCAGAGGATCACTGCAGACACACACACCATGTGGACCCACATACCCCAACAAGCTGGCCAGAGACATTACAACTGTCGACCTAAATACTGCAAAAGGCCACAACACTTGCAAAACGGGGACTTTTATGCTTGAACTCTGCCAATGTGACCATACAAGACAGACTATCTGCTCAGGATCACCCCCAGCCTCGAGGCACACAACATCCTGTACCAGCAGACTGAAACTGTCAAAGCGGATTACAAAAACTACGACTACGAGTCTACTACAACGAGTCTACGGCAGATGACAGAACAGGCAACAAGGGAGGAAGGTTTCAACTCCAGAACCTTCCCTCCACCCGAAGTCCGCAGTACGTTGGCCGACAGAGAACACAGCACTGCCTCCATAGAGACTGTTAAAATCCTACCTATCTCTGCACTGTACCAGAACTGACTCTGGAGACCACATGGGCCAGCATGAAAAGATCCTGAGGACATTAAAGGAATGATCCTGAGAGTGGCCACACCAGCAGGACAAACATGATCAGACCAGCAGAGTCCTTTTTTAACTATGAGCGGCATGAGAAAACAAACAACCCTACCAGAATGCCCTCCTACTAAGAGAAATGCCCAGATCTCAGCCAACAGTCTCTCGCCACAGAGAATACCAGAGAACCTAAAGCCAGACAGTCATGGCACCCAGACAGCACATCAGCAGACAGCTGACCACCCACTACAGGCCAAAATGCACACATGGCCAACTCCACTGCATCTGACCATCAGCTCCATGAGACTGTACACCCCGTGTAAACAACACAACTGGACTTGGAGCATTCATAGAATTGGGCTCAAGTGCAGGAATGTCACCTTTCCAGCCACCCAACTCGTCTGAAGAGCACTGCCAGGTTACAAAGATCACCCTTGACATCTCAGCTGGTCGCGGTGGAACCCAGTCTCAAGGTCAGACCAGCCCACAACTCAGATCCTTGCTAACCAGCCACTGACCACAGGGCCAGCCATTCCATCACAAAGTAATGGAATCACCCAGCCACTTCAGCTGATGGCTGCACATCCAGGATGATCCAACACCTGTCAGCATACCGGTCACCACACAAACCTGGTATCAAGACTCCTGAGGAACCCAACTGAAAAGGGGGGCAACCAGGAAACAGAATGTTGGAAAACAAGGCGAGACTTGGAGCTCCGGTGACACTGAAGTAAACCCAACTTTTAGGTCACCTCTAACTCTTTGGTAGACCCCACGTTGAAGGCTCAGAAACAGAACTGAACTTTTAAGGCCCCAAAGGTGTGCACTGAACATGCAGTCATACATGTATACCACCTTCTCATTCATAAAGAGCTGCTGGATCACATTGACCCTTTGCTGAACTTGAGACGGCCGAAACTCAAGGCTGAAGTGCAAAACCCCTGCCACTTCAGCCAAACAGTTCATCCAGACAGACTGTCAGGTCACAGAGGTCACGAGAAAATCTCACAGCCAGCCATGAGAATATGGCCTTGAGCCTCACACCAGACCTGCCTTCACAAGCAAGTGCATGAGCTTCCCTATGAGGTCTTGTTGTCAACCATGGTGACTGTCAAGGGCACCTGCGTTTTAACCTGAAGTAAAATAACCAAAGCTCAACCTGCTACTTTCTGTTTCTTGCAGACATCGTAACCCCCTTGAGAAGTCCTGTCAAGTGCGAGAACCTTCTGCCAAGACCTTACCAAACATTACTCTTGTGAATATATAAGGACTGCAGTCCCAGCATATACAAAAAGGGGTCGCTGTTCAGCTCAACAGACAGTGTGGCCAAAACCCTCAACCACACACCTTCAAGGGAATGGAGGGAACCAGCCCCACTTTGAGCAAACACCCCCTTTTCTGAAGAGACAACTGCCAATGCTAAAGCTGCTCTTCACAGAGACAATGATGCATAGCTAAAGCTAACTATGTGGACTGACTCAAGACCAGGTGCAGCCCCGCCTCGATCTGCAGGCTGCAGCCGGGTGCTTCTCTGTAAAACGGCTAAACCTTTTATAGTGTGTCTCAATGCAATTCTAACCGCCCTAAATTGAGCGAAAGAAAACCATCTTTTAGCGTGAAGAAGATAACGAGCAATGTCCTCGCGTATCTTAAAATTAAGGCCTTTAGTTATGTATAGCTAGATTGATGCCATACAAACTAGACTATTACTCCCGTGGGTTTAACCATTAGCATAGCTAACTAATGTGTGCCCTCTCGCCCGTTCACGGAGCAAAATTAATCTTAGAATACTGCAGGTCAGTGTTGGATTAATGATAAGGGGGAGTCTTAAAATCTCAATCAAAATTGTTGCAACAACCGCATAAGTCCCATTTATCTGGCGAAGAAATCCCAGAGGCAGCATGCATAAATAGTTTTATACTAAATTTATCTGATATTGGGCGAAGAAACCCCCACTTTCAGTTTTAAATGCATAAGTCTGACGAAGAAACCTCAGATTAGCTGCATGAATTGAACTGCATGGCGAAGAAATCCCACTGGCAGTGATATTAAAACCTGGGCGACGAAGAAAATCTCGCTGCAGTATATTTGCTTTTATTAGTGATTTGAGTGATGTTTCCTCATCTCCCTAAATTAAAGCTTTCCTTTAACCATCGCATATCATTGTAGTCATTGAAGTGATGCAATTGAATAGCAAAGTAATGGTTTAATTCTAGTCTAGCTAACTAGTAACTTGCCATTGTCTGTGAAGTGAATGTGCTGTTTTGATTTGTGAATTAAGTTATATGCGATACGTCATAACTGACGGCGCATGAGTTTCCCATGCAGATTTACAACAGTGCAAGTTCTGATCCACTTGCAAGTGTTGTAAGCTTGTATCGGTCTCTTAGCAACATCTGATCCCGGAAGTGAGAGCCGCCTCTTCTGGTTCCATCTGATAACAGCACCCACTTCACAGACCCATGTGTAAACAAACAACTGAGTGTAGCCAAAGCTAACTTAACTGTTAGCTGTTAGCATCTGACTAACTGACACTGTGACTGTGAGAGTTTAAAGTGTGAACCACTCCTCCTCTCTCTCTCTCTCTCTCTCTCACTCCTGGTTTTCACTTCTTGTTTATACGATAACCTTCTGTATAGACTCAAGTTAGGGTTTGGCCCCTCCTGACATACGTTGGTTCTTTTTTTCTACCTCTACCTATTCTACCTCTCTATGATTTCATTTCATTCATTTATTTTAGCTTGAAGTACTGATTCAGCTAATCTGAGATTTAATTAAATCAATTTGTTTATTTTTATTATTTTCTTTTATTCTCCTAAAGCTATTAGGACATTTTAATTTTAACTTTACCTTATTTTAGTTATTTGACCATCACCATCTTCCCTCTCAGTATAGGTTAGAGCAGTTCTAGCAACTGTTGTCCCCTTAATGAATGGTACAGGTTTTAGTAGCCTAATTTCCTGTCTATTACCTTCCTTACACCAGGCCCCTGAGCTGACTAGAAACACTTCCTGTTTGTTTTCTGTTTATTACCTTTGAGGTGTTTGATGTGTCCCTGCTAGCACAGCTAACAGTCTCCCTAGGTTTTATGACCATGCTGCATTACTTTAACAAGTGATAACTGCTTAATCATATCTCCTAAACTTAATAAGCAAAGCCCTCCCTCTGTCTCTTCCTGATTTTATTTCAGTTGTTTAGTTGATACCTTCATAGTGATTGAACCTGTCTGAACCCATCAGAGAATACTTGGTAATAATGTTGATAAACCGAATAGTCTAAGTCATTAAATGACCCCCTAGGTTATCACCCATCAATAGTGTTACTCATAATTTTCAGGTGCTCACTCAGACCAATCATCCACTCCCGCCTTATCGGACACGATATCTACGCGTTTATTGTGCGTCACTAACTGATCACACCAGTTAACCACGCAAACACATAGCCCAAACATTTTAGCTCACTAAATCTGTACATACTTGCATTGGCTTTCTGTGTTTTTCCCTCTCCACCTGTCTTACACCTGTGTCCAGATCATCCAGCCCTGCCACCCACCTGATCAGCCAGCAACCTCTGAGCGATGCAACGGACGCCACCCCCGGTCCGGAACTACTCCTGATCTGTGGCACCTGAGTGAAACATCTGGACTACAACCTGAACTGGCAGACAGACCATGATCAAACCAAGGCTACAGCTACAGAGGGACAGCCAGGATCATTGGTGCTCTTGCCCACAGCCGCATCATCCAGTTAAAGGAAATGGAAAATGCCCATAAGGAGGTCGGAGGACTGGAAGCGTGCGCAGAACTGCCAGAGCAACTGGACCAGCAAGTGACAGCAGATGAAGAGGACAAGGAGCTACAGGAGGAAGTGGAAAGCTTCAAGAGGCCTTTACAAAACCTGCACAGACACTGAGCAAAGAAAGCAGCTGGGATAGAAGCCAGAGAAGCTCCAACAGGCTGAAACTCTCTTAAGTAATGGCCCTGGTGAATCGAAACAACGCCTGTGAATGCCACCTGCAAGCAGCCCAAGCTGAAACCCAAGTCCTTGGCTCAGCAACAAGACAACCCAAACACCAATCGGTTAAAGTCAAACAAAGCCAAGGTGACCTCAGTGTCACGAATGAACTGAAATATGCTTGCAGACCACAAGGTGAACAGACAGGGAAAACACTACACAAAATTTTCCCTGACAAAGCAGGCCCAGGCCCCCTGTTCACACTTCACACATCCCCAGCCAGCAACCACGGGGGGTAGTGGTGACTGCCATGACTCTCCACTATCTTTGGAGTGAGAGATAGCTTGTTGGCTCTCTTACTCTATCAAGCTGGCCAGAGACATTACAACTGTTGACCTAAATACTGCAAAAGGGCCACAACACTTGCAAAACGGGGACTTTTATGCTTGAACTCTGCCAATGTGACCGCACAAGACAGACTATCTGCTCAGGATCACCCCCAGCCTCGAGGCACACAACATCCTGTACCAGCAGACTGAAACTGTCAAAGCGGATTACAAAAACTACAACTACGAGTCTACTACAACGAGTCTACGGCAGATGATAGAACAGGCAACAGGGGAGGAAGGTTTCAACTCCAGAACCTTCCCTCCACCCGAAGTCCGCAGTACGTTGGCCGACAGAGAACACAGCACTGCCTCCATAGAGACTGTTAAAATCCTACCTATCTCTGCACTGTACCAGAACTGACTCTGGAGACCACATGGGCCAGCATGAAAAGATCCTGAGGACATTAAAGGAACTGATCCTGAGAGTGGCCACACCAGCAGGACAAACATGATCAGACCAGCAGAGTCCTTTTAACTATGAGCGGCATGAGAAACAAACAACCTACCAGAATGCCCTCCTACTAAGAGAAATGCCCAGATCTCAGCCAACAGTCTCTCGCCACAGAGAAATCCATCCTAAAGCCAGACAGTCATGGCACCCAGACAGCACATCAGCAGACGGCTGACCACCCACTACAGGCCAAAATGCACACATGGCCAACTCCACTGCATCTTACCATCAGCTCCATGAGACTGTACTCCCCGTGTACACAACACAACTGGACTTGGAGCATTCATAGAATTGGGCTCAAGTGTGGGAATGTCACCTTTCCTGCCACCCAACTCGTCTGAAGTGCACTGCCAGGTTACAAAGATCAGGCTTGACATCTCAGCTGGTCGCGAGAACCCAGTCTCAAGGTCAGACCAGCCCACGACTCGGATCCTTGCTAACCAGCCACTGACCACAGGGCCAGCCATTCCATCACCAAGTAATGGCATCACCCAGCCACTTCAGCTTATGGCTGCACATCCAGGATGATCCAACACCTGTCAGCATACCGGTCACCACACAAACCTGGTATCAAGACTCCTGAGGAACCCAATTGAAAAGGGGGGGCAACCAGGAAACAGAATGTTGGTTAAACAAGGCGAGACTTGGAGCTCCGGTGACACTGAAGTAAACCCAACTTTTAGGTCACCTCTAACTCTTTGATAGACCCCACGTTGAAGCTCAGAAACAGAACTGAACTTTTAAGGCCCCAAAGGTGTGCACTGAACATGCAGTCATACATGTATACCACCTTCTCATTCATAAAGAGCTGCTGGATCACATTGACCCTTTGCTGAACTTGAGACGGGCCGAAACTCAAGGCTGAAGTGCAAAACCCCTGCCACTTCAGCCAAACAGTTCATCCAGACAGACTGTCAGGTCACAGAGGTCACGAGAAAATCTCACAGCCAGCCATGAGAATATGGCCTTGAGCCTCACACCAGACCTGCCTTCACAAGCAAGTGCATGAGCTTCCCTATGAGGTCTTGTTGTCAACCATGGTGACTGTCAAGGGCACCTGCGTTTTAACCTGAAGTAAAATAACCAAAGCTCAACCTGCTACTTTCTGTTTCTTGCAGACATCGTAACCCCCTTGAGAAGTCCTGTCAAGTGCGAGAACCTTCTGCCAAGACCTTACCAAACATTTACTCTTGTGAATATATAAGACTGCAGTCCCAGCATATACAAAAAGGGGGTCGCTGTTCAGCTCAACAGACAGTGTGGCCAAACCCTCAACCACACACCTTCAAGGGAATGGAGGGAACCCAGCCCCACTTTGAGCAACACCCCCTTTTCTGAAGAGACAACTGCCAATGCTAAAGCTGCTCTTCACAAGAGACAATGATGCATAGCTAAAGCTAACTATGTGGACTGACTCAAGACCACCTAGCATCAAACTCAAATGGCATCTGCATTCTTTGCCATGCCTGATTTACCCTCATCCCAAGGAGTTTCATCTGACAGCTGGATTTACCAACTACTGCCTTAGTGTTGGTCTAGAACTAAAGGTAGTGCCCACTTCAGCAAAACACTGCTCCCACTGCTCCCACTGCTCTGCACAAACTACTCAGATGACAAAAAGAGCCTGCTCTGCACTTCCTGAACCATCCAGCGATTCTCCAGTCACAACGGAACCTGGAAAGTGATCACAGAGATGTGCCTCCAAACTTTAATGGCCCTCAACAACCAATGCATCCATACAGAGGACCAACGCTCCAAAGCCACATGGTCATTGGCCCTTTAAGGACGCAATGTTGAGGCACGGTGTGCCCAGAACAGGTGTTTTGTGGGTTAACGGCAAACGTCTCCCACAGCAACACTGCAAGCTGGACTTCCAGTCATCAATGTACAAGTGACAGCCATCCTGATCGTCCTTCAAATCGCATCGACTCACGAGAAGTGCATCAGAAAACTCCTGATTAAGAGACTTAAAGATATTGTCAATGTTGGATTTTGGCAAGGAAACACTCACATCGGGATACACACACCAGTTATGGTAGCCTACCACGACAGTAACCCACAGTCATACCTGGCCCCAAATCTGCGTATGTGTACCCTGACCAAAGACAGTCATTATCTCTGCCCCAGCAAGCCCTTCCTCCGAGACAACACTGAAGGAATCTGCGGTTTACAACCCATACAAAGAGAGACACTCTGCCCGGCTGAGGCCAAGCCTCGCACACAAGTCACAGAAACGCAAGCAGAGATTGTGGGAAATCAGTGGCTCGTTAACACTTCCATCCATAATGCCACATTGACCTATGACCAGCTTGACACTGCCACCCGTGTCTGCCTGCCCAACCAGAGTATGTGGATTCAAGTGCCCAAAGGTGCCATCCTCTACCTCGGGGATCTGGCACTGTACCACCTTTCAAGTGAAGAGTACCAGTCCGGGGTAAAAATTCCAGCTTTCTTCAAGGGCCACAATCTCACTCAGGAACCTGAATTTGAACTGAACATTGAGAAAGGGGGGTCCCAGACGATTCACATCACCCCAATCGACACAGCCCTCCTAGCACTGTCTCGGCTGCCTGTCCAGACCACCTTTCCCATTGCCAGATCCTGGACCTCCACCGACATGGCACTTTGCTTCGCCACAGCAATCGGGTACACCCTAACTCTCGGCTTTGCCTTGTCCTGTTTAACAGAGTCAACGGGATGCAAAGGTCCATGAACAGGTGCACAACTGCCCTTCCTTGAACCTTCAAACGGAGCCACCGGAAAAGCGGGACCCAGGCTGAGACAATGCTGAACCTGACCAAGGTTAACACCCAAGCTGATGGTCCAAAGGATGAGGAAAATTAGCAACCACCTAGCATCTGACCATCAGGATGCACCTGCCATCCGGCCTTGCTGATCCACCTGCCATCCGATCATCATGATCCACCTGCTGTCCGACCATCATGACAACCCTTGTCTGACGATGTTTGCGTGGAACTTCGTCAGCCAAAAGGGGAATTCTAAAAGATTCTGTAGCATCTGCTTAAGATCATGTACGATCATTTGGGCTTAATGTTGTAGGGATTCCTTTAGCCTTTTGACATTTGCATATAAATTACAGAATCTGGCCCCATAGTATACATTTATATGAGTGCTTCATGACAAGGTTTACCCCAATTATCTGGAAGATACTGAGCAGACCTTCTGTAAGGTCTCCCCATCCAACTTCAAACACATTCCGAGATAACTAGATAGCCCTCGATGCCAGACACCTAATGGGCCCGGCTGAGCAGCACTGAGAGGATCACACACACACACACACACACACACACACACACACACACACACACACACACACACACACACACACACACACACACATTCACTCTCAAACCTTCTTGCATTTAACTCAGGATGTAAGCCATTCCAAATGTATACGATATATTCCTGTGTGTTTGTATGTTTCCCAGCTCATATTAGCATAGTTATGATTCTCTAGTCGTGTTAGTTGACCTCTAAGTGCCTATATTCAAGCATAAGAATGTATCTTTATGTTTCTATCTGTCTTGCATATCTTTCTTGGTACCTAATTAAACCTCTCGGTTTGCCTTAGCTAAATATCTCTACTATGTGAGCCTAAAATGCATCATACTATTTGTACCATAGTTTGGGTTACCAGATAACCAGTTAATCACTCCATTAATAAAATATGCAAATAAGGTGTCATTGAGACAAAGAAACACTTTCCCGCTGGAACTATATGCCTTGTTATTGGTCAATCCAACCAAAAGGGGTGTTACTGGGAAACCAGATAAAACCTCTTCCACACCCAAATGGCGTCTCTCTTAACTCTCTTAACTCTCTTAACTTGCGGTTCCCTGGAGACACCCATCACCTTGGACACCTCGCGACTCCCCTTCTGGGGAGTCCGATCTTCTGGCAGTTTTCAGCAACTTTGTTGATTCACTTTGGAGCAGTCAACCCATGGATGAAATGACAAAGGTTTCACCCCTAACAGGATTCAACAGGAATCTACACATTATACATGCACCGGGACACTTTACTCAGCAACTACAGAACCAATGCAAGTAACCGCTTGTTAACTATTAAGTTGAGCTTCTAGGCTTTGACCCCTTTTAATTAAGGTGATGAGATTCTTTGATGGTTCTTAACAGGTTGTGATTTAGTGTATGAGTATATACTGCCATGACTCTCCACTCTCTTGCACGTGAGCGCTCGCTCGGTCGCTCTCTCACTCTCTGCAGTGTGCTCTCTCTCTTTCTCTCTCTGCTGCGCTCTCTCTCTCTCTCTCTCTCTCTCTCTCTCTCTCTCTCTCTCTCTCTCTCTCTATCCATGCCTTCCTTGCGTTGGCATCTATGTTTAATGTGTGTAAGTTTGTGTCTAGTCAGATGTTGCATGTTCCCCTGTATTGTAGTTTAATAAACATCCATATTTATTCACACTTGGTTGTCTGTGTTTGCTGCTCACAGGACGAGGTCACTTTAACGTTCCGGTTTCGTTACAATGCTCTGGGAGCAATGTATTAGTAGTAAAATTATTTTTCGTGGCCAGAGAAATTATTTTACTTGGAGTCAATAAACGATTAACACTGTCCGCCCTGCGGACGAACAAATCATTTCATTGTACTATTTATGATATAATGCTACAAGTAATTCCTGAAGATGAATGTAGTTAATAATAACCCGTTATGATTAATTATGTACATCTCACTTTGAGCTAATTTGTTACACAGACACGTAGTTATATATATATATATATATATATATATATATATATATATATATATATATATATATAAAAGTAAAAAAAAGAATAAAAAAAGTAAAATAAATACAGAAAATACATAAAGAAAAAAAGTAATTTAAAATATAAATATAGGATTAAATTTTATTACAAATGAACTATTTTTGTTTTTATCACATCAGTTATTTTCCTTTTATTACATTTATTTATTTATCTATATATTCATTTATTTATTTTTAATTTCTGCAGGTTTAGTCCTCCATAAAAATGAAGCGAGTTCAAAATACATACAAGCAAGTGTGTGTGTGTGTGTACTTTTGGTTTACATAAGTGTGTATTTGCTATTGTTATAAATATTAGAGAATGCTCTGTCCTATAAAGCACTTTTAATATAATTTATTTATTTTTACATTTTATCGCAGATAATTAGTTTTTTGACAAATTCATAATATTAAACGTGTAGTAAACATTATAAGATACTGTAAAGGTCTTAAGTCAAGTTTAAAACAGTTTTATGTTAATTATTGCTATATTAATGTAGCCATCTATGACTGAACAGAGCCAAGTCATTTCCAGAAGTGTCCTGGACTCTACAGACTCTAGCCTGACTATGTCAGACTTCGTACTTCTGCTCAATTTCATTTCGCTTCTGTTTACGAAGCAAAGTGAAGTAGCAGAGTTTGGTATTACCAGGCTAACAGACTCAGGAATCAGGCAAGTGCTTTACAGCCTCATCACAAACACATGCCAGAGAGCGAGCTGTGGACCACACTCGGCCCGGATAACACTCGCCGATGCTGAGTCTGAGCCGAGCTCGGGGCGATTACTACAGGCTGTCTGGGAATGAACTGCATGCATGCCCTATTTATGTTTAACTATCAAATCTGATGTGTACGAAGCGTTTGTGAATCCAGAGGAGAGTATAACAATAAATAAACTATAATTACAAATGTTTCAGGAATGAGGTCCAATGTGACTTATATCAACCAATCACAGTTCTTACATCAACCCTCATAGTACCTCCTAAAAGCAGAGAGCTATGATGTTCACTGGAATGTTGTTCAAGGAAACACAACCAGAAAAGTGCTTCATGCAAATAACATTAAGGTTTTATATTTTGTGAACCAACTACACAGGTTTGGCACATGAATTTTCAAGATTTACATGCAATAACTGCTTGAAATTAAGTCATGTATTCAAAATTTACAACTGTTTTCACCTAAACAGCTAGAAGTGTCTGCTAAATGAATACATGCTAAATTAATAATGTTAACCTAAACCTAACAACAGCAAATAAATGGGCTCGGTTAACCATCAAGGTGTTTGATTGTTGTACATCATCACCATACAGTACATATTAGGCAATTAATGCAGCATGCAGAAGAGAGATCTGTCATTGTTGATGGGCCAGATAGATGACACAAGGTATCTTCCTCATGCCAGCGTTTCACTTCATTTGTTTCAGTGCATGCTTGTCTTACATTGTCTGAGTGTATTCTCAACATCTGCTGAACATGAAGTACTGTAGTACTGTAGGTGTACAAGCATTTAATGATAGAGTCATGCAGTCTAATGGGGTTTGTTACGTAGCTGCTGCTCCATTTGTTATCATCTAAACATGTCTAAACTTACTTGAAACTGGTAAACCTTTACATCTGATACCGGTTTTAAAATGAAGCATGTCAATCAGAAATACAGCGTATACACTCAGCGAGCACAGAGAGAGCAAACAGGCATTTGAGGAAAGAGAGATGCTAGTATTCTACCTGAAAGGAAAAGTGCTGAGGATCATCACTGTAAAAAGTGTGACTATCTATTAGGCAAGAGCAGGGACCTGTGCTACTATTGTAGTTTTCCTGCAAAGATACATCAGGACTCACATTACTGATATTGTCTGAAAAAGAGGCTGCTTTGATTTAGCTCGATATGTGAATAGCATTGGTTTTGTTGTTTCACAGAACTAAGAGATGCTTTAGATGTAGTAACAGAGCAGTTTTGAGTGTCATCGGGTATCTGAAGCCGCTGTGATGTTTGCATCTACCTGTACTCTTGTAATTTCTATATTTGTTTGCTCATTTGCATTATTATAGCTATGATAAAGACACATTAATTTCATGCCTGTGTTGCATAGCATGTTTGTTATTTTGAGGGAAGCCGGAACAATAAAGGGAGTGGAGTGTTTTTGTAGGAGTGTTTGTTGGGTATCAATTTCAAAAATCATGAGCAGTTCTCATAAATCACTTACTTCAAGTTTCAAGCCTCTTAGAGCGCCGTGATAAGTCTCTGTACGCACATGTATTGAGTAAGCTCATGAGGGAGAATGGATAATAAAATAGTTTTCATTTGTGGGCACTGGTAGACAGAATCTCTCTGAAGGACATGATTTATCTTTTGAATGTTTTCAGAGTTTGGTAGATGAACACTTTTGAAAGCCAAAAGTGAACATAAAGTACAGCACCAGCTGTATGTATACGGTTCCATCTGCATTCTGAGAAGATCTGAGATATTGAGCTTCAAAGATTCTGAATTCCATTTGACTTTATAGATTGAACTAGGGCTGTGCGATATATCTAACGATATGATCATGCGCATCTAGTCAGTAAATCTGGTTCCTTGATTACCGCTAAATCGCCATCACCTGCTTTCAAATGGAGTGGCATTTAATAGACAGAGCCGTAGAACACTGACAAGCTACGCAATATCACGTTCATTATCCCAGATGAATCGCCTTCGTTAATGAACGCGATATTGCGTAGCTTGTCAGTGTTCTACGGCTACAAATATGTGAATAACTCAATTTTGACACAAATGTCAGACTGCACTTTCTACTTTTAACCAAAGTTATTATCTACGAGCAACTTTCATAATTTCACATATAATAAGGATGAGATTGATCTAAATGTCATAAGCTCTTCTTAAGTATGTTTTTATTACTGTAGAAACCTCCTTCCCCTGGAGACTGCTGTTATGACCGCTTTGATTCTGTAACAGAAAAACATGTTTAGCGATTCAAGAAGACATTTAAGATAAAATGTAAGTTAATGCAGACTGTAACAATGAACTAAATGCTGTTGAATAGTGTTTTGATGAACGCACCTCTCTGCTTCAACTCCACGTGCACAGAGACGAGCAAATACATGTGTGTGTGACAAAGCCATCTGAAACTGTGTGAGACAGAGTTAGTTAAACAGATAGAGAGAGAAAATACACACATAACGCCAATAAATGAGAGGTCGTCTTCATGCTATAAAAGGTCAATTAAATATACTTTGCAGGGTTGTTCACCTCTTCCTCGTGCCAGTCAAAACAGGTTGTCCTGAAATGCTCAGCTACAGTCTTGAATGCATGTAAATCCATCTGAGAATAATCATCATCCAAATCACCCTCAAGTGCAAAGCCAGGAAATTGCTGTTTGATAGCTTTGACTGTTCCTTCAATTTTAGCTTTAGTCTGGAAGATAATGATTCATGTATTATTCTGATAAATAAATAACCCTTTACCAAAACATCATTTAATTTAACATTATAGCATATTCAAGCTGCACACGACATTAAACAATCAACGGTTTTAAGATAGCTTATATAAAACTTAGAAAACACGAAAATAACAAAAAACAACAGCTTAAATTTGTTTAATGATTGGCTGGAAGTCAGAAATACTTCTGTGGAAGAGGTAAATGGGCTTTAAATACACAGCAGCAAGCTTTCTATGGCACTGTGAGAACCACAGATGGTTTTCTCTGCTTATGCTTTTCTTATCTGACAGGGCTGTTGAATATGAAGAAAACAAATGTAGATACTTGGCTTTTCTGTCTCTGTGAAGCAAACATGTGCATGTGCATTGTCTGTCTTCTCCCCTCTCTCTCTCTCTCTCTCTCTCTCTCTCTCTCTCTCTCTTGAGATGAGATGCGTGAGAAATTTGTCCTACCGACACGAGCGTTTCAGGACAAATATCTCAAATGTCTTGAGGTTTAGCCAAGTGATGGTTCCTTTCTTCTGCCGGTAGCTCAAAATATAGCTAATGTAATTTACTTATTTATTTAGCTTGTTATCAGAAATAATCTCTACTCTACAGGGATTTGTTGTTCTTGATTCTTTGCAGAAGTCTACCAGAAGTTGAGTTTGCGCCTAACGTTTGTTTATGCTGTTCCTGTTGAAACCATCTATTGGTTTGATATTTTTGCGACTGCAGGAAATCTTCTAGGTGACCTTCCAAAACTTTAGTTAGTTATCAATAAAGGTTTTTTTAGGATTTTTGTCATCCAGTAACACACAGCTGTTGTAGAACATCTGCACTTGACATGTTTATGATGTACTGTATTACATAGACTTCACACCTGATGAAGAGTTTCTTGTTTTCTGATCAGATATTGTCTTTTGCCTGCATCAGTTTCTGTTCTAATTCGGTGCTCCAAGATTTTGAATGGCACTTCATCGTTAGAGGTCAGATGAGTTAATGCAAGCTCCTCAGCTCTTGTCTTGTCCTGAACACTTTGAGGGGTGTATTTCACAAACACACTGATCGGATCTTCACACATTGTCTAAAGAAAAGTCCAAACAAAAACAATAGGAACTAGAAAATACAACGCTGATGGAATACAAATATGAATTTCATCCTGTTAAACTTTGCATTGTTGACAATTACGAGAAACTGAATTTAGTGTTTTATTTATTAATGTATGCTGTGTGAAGTGTTTTTACCTTGTCCCCAAAACGGCAGGAGTGAGATTTCTGCATCTTTTCCTGAAGATAACTAAACTGATCCCGGAATGTTTTCTTATCAAGGTCATTCTGAGAAATAACAAAAAATAAAAAATAAAAAACTTTTATTATAGTCTAGTTCGTAAGCATAATTCTATTTTTGACTCAAATCAAATCAAATCACGCTAAAGACAAACCGCTTCAGTGTAGTGCATCCAAACAGCTGAGAATTCATCAGAGAGATAGGTTTTCCTCACAGAGTCAAAATAACAGGCATAACCATTCTCATGTGCTCTCGCTGAAGTCACTGCATACACTAGAAAACACAGTGTGTGTGTGTGTGTGTATTTATATATATTAGTCATTTAGCAGACGCTTTTATCAAAAGCGACTTACAAATGAGGACAATGGAAGCAATCAAAAACAACAAAAGAGCAATGATATACAAGTGCTATAACAAGTCTCAGTTAGCTTAAATGCAGAACACGTAGCAAGGGCTTTTAAATAATATAATAAATAAAAAGAAAACAGATAGAATAGAAAAATGTGTTTTCAGCTGATTCTTGAAGATGGCTAAGGACTCAGCTGCTCGGATTGAGTTGGGCAGGTCATTCCACCAGGAGGGTGGAAAAGTCTGTAAAAGTGACTTTGTGCTTCTTTGGGATGGCACAATCAAGCGATGTTCACTTGCAGTACGCAAGCTTCTAGAGGCACATAAATCTGAAGTAATGAATTTAGGTAAAGGGGTTCAGAGCCAGTGGTGGTTTTGTAGGCAAACATCAATGCCTTGAATTTTATGCGAGCAGCTATTGGTAGCCAGTGCAAATTGATAAACAAAGGTGTGACGTGTATTCTTTTCGGCTCATTAAAAATTAATCTTGCTGCCGCTTTCTGGATTAATTGTAAAGGTTTGATAGAACTGGCTGGAAGACCTGCCAAGAGAGCATTGCAATAGTCCAGCCTAGACAGAACAAGAGCTTGAACAAGGAGTTGTG
Organism: Cyprinus carpio; assembly: GCF_018340385.1. Taxonomy (NCBI): domain Eukaryota; kingdom Metazoa; phylum Chordata; class Actinopteri; order Cypriniformes; family Cyprinidae; genus Cyprinus; species Cyprinus carpio. The sequence continues at coordinate 778,781 of NW_024872754.1, forward strand.
CAGCATGTTCCGAAAGAAAGGGCCTGATCTTCTTAATGTTGAATAAAGCAAATCTGCAGGACCAGACAGTTTTAGCAATGTGGTCTGATCATCAATAGCTGATCATCAATCATAACTCCAAGGTTTCTGGTTGTTTTTGAAGGAGTTATGGATGATGTGCCTAACTGGATGGTGAAATTGTGATGAAATGATGGGTTTGCTGGAACCACAAGCAGTTTTGTCTTGGCAAGGTTGAGTTGAAGGTGATGGTCCTTCATCCAGCAAGAAATGTCTGTTAGACAAGCTGAGATGCGAGCAGCTACCGATGGATCATCAGGATGGAATGAGAGGTAGAGTTGAGTATCATCAGCATAGCAATGGTATAAAAAGCCATGTTTCTGAATGACAGAACCTAATGATGCCATGTAGACAGAGAAGAGAAGTGGTCCAAGAACTGAGCCCTGAGGCACCCCAGTAGTTAGATGTTGCGACTTGGACACCTCACCTCTCCAAGATAATTTGAAGGACCTGAAGGATCTGATAGGTAAGACTCAAACCACTGGAGTGCGGTTCCTGAGATGCCCTTTGCCAGTAGATTCAAGATTTTTTTTTATTCGTCACATACACAATTATATAGAGCGTACATAACAAGCAATGAAATGTGAGTAGGGTTGACAGGAGGATCTGGTGATTAACCATGTCAAAAGCAGCGGACAGATCAAGCAGGATAGGTACTGAAGATTTGGATTCTGCTCTTGCCAGTCTTAGGGCTTCAACAACTGAGAGCAAGGCAGTCTCAGTTGAATATCCACTTCTGAAGCCAGATTGGTTGCTGTGAAGGAGGTTGTTCTGTGTGAGAAAGGCAGAGACTTGGTCGAACACAGCTCATTCAAGTGTTTTTGCAATGAAAGGAAGAAGGGAAACTGGTCTGTAGTTCTCTAAAATGGATGGGTTGAGGGTGGGTTTCTTAAGTAGTTGAGTTATATGAGCCTGTCTAAATGATGAGGGGAAAACACCAGTGTGGAGGGATATGTTAATGATGTGAGTGAGTGCAGGTACAACTGCAGGAGAAATGGCTTGAAGGAGATGAGATGGAATAGGATCAAGCGGACAAGTAGTAGGATGATTAGAAAGGATGAGTTTGGAGACTTCTGCCTCAGAGAGTGAAGAGAAGGATGTGAATGAGTGTATGTTTGCTGGTGAGATGTGCTTGACGGATTGTGGTGTGGAAAATTGTGCACTGATGTTTTTAATTTTATTAATGAAAAACGTGGCAAAGTAGTCAGCTATTAGAGAAGAAGCAGGAGGGGGAGGAGGAGGACAAAGGAGCAAGGAAAATGTTTTTAAAAGCATGCGAGAGTTAGAAGAATTGTTAATTTCATTATGGTAGTATGTCATTTTAGCAGTGGAGACATTAGCAGAGAAGGAAGAGAGGAGTGACTGATACACATTAATACACATTATTATATATATATATATATATATATACAATTTCATTATAGTTTAATATAATTCCCATTCTTACCATGAACATTGTCGGGGAGTGTGGTGAACATCGATCCAGATTCACAGGATTCCATGTATATCACCATCTGCACCACATTAAAAAAAGAAAGAAAAAAAATTTGGAAAAGTATTTAAAGGTGTAATAAAAGCTCATTTGGAAGGAAACAATCTATTATTTTCCGTTTTCAAATGGTATAAAGTATGAAAGAATAAATAGTCTGTAAATGTACTTCGGTAGATATTTTAGAAATTTGAACTTTCTGTAGTATTTAAATTTATTACAGTTTCTACTTTGCAACATTGTTATGCCAAACTTTTACTCCACATTAGCATCTCTTGTTACTATGGTATTTTTAGCTTGTTTTATTATTTAGCAAAAAGAGAACAGTGCACATGCAAGAGCTGGAAATAAATGAGGGGTTGCATTGCCTGTTGACCATTTCAACTAATTGCGAACATTTCTGTTAAGCAAATTAATGAACTGGCCAATCAGGAGCAGAAAAGTTTTGTTCAAATTTGTCATGACAGCAATGTGATTGTGTAGACACAATGTCAAATGTTTATGCATACAGTTTTTATAAATATACACCAAGGCTTGTTAAGTGTTTTATTCCTTTTAGTGTGAATGTGTTAGCCTTAAGGATATCTATAAACTAGTGTGCTCCAAAGCGTTTGCCAAAATTCACATTTACAAGCACAAAAGTCTGATAAATAAGAAAAATCCAGAAATCTCTATTAGAGTTTCAGAGGAGATCTCAACAATGTCTCAAACTGAGCTCAGATTTGTCAAATCTGCAATCAATCAATCATCACAATATGAACTAAAACATTGTTCAAATACATGAAGAGTATTTGATGAGAGATTACAGGTTCATTTGTTAACAACTTGTTTAACAATTGCTTAATTCTATTTTTATTTCTCCAATGCAGTATTAGGAGAAACATCTGTGACATAGCTGAGAATTCCATAAAATCTCCAGAGCTATTAAAGACATCTGAGCAATAACATTTTCCTCTTAATTGGCAGCTTCTCATCAAACTTCCTGTCAATCACATGCTGCGTACTGACCCCTGCATTAAGGTCCTTGCACACTGAGTCCAAAATTCTCATCGGAAATATTTGCATGTTAAAAATAAATATGGCCTCACATTAGGGGTTGCACCAACTAATCGACTAGTCGACTTTAATGCTCTGCCATGACGCTTTAAGCTTGACGTTGACTAGTCACTGGTCCTATAGAGGGCGTAACAGGATAAGAAATCTTTGCATGACTTCCACTTTTGTGCACCGTTTCTGTTAAAATGACAAATAAATGTATACTCTGAAAGCTCCACAAGACGTGTGATTATATTACTGGATGCTCGAAATTGAACGGGAGAATGAACGTTTCAAACAGCTTATTGTACAGGTAAGTTAATCACTATTCTAATATAATGCGCTGCTGCACTGTAACACACACACACACATAGACTACAGACAGTAGCTTGTACATCATGTGCAGATCGCACGCTCACAGAATCATTCAGTGCAGAAATATACTGTCAACGCTGTTCTGTGATTTTTCAATAAAAAAGCTTAGAAACTGAAAAGTTCAAGCATATATTTCTTAATACGGGAGAAGTCGTGGCCTAGTGGTTAGAGAGGTTGACTCCTAACCCTAAGGTCGTGGGTTCGAGTCTTGGGCCGGCAATACCACGACAGAGGTGCCCTTGAGCAAGGCACCGAACCCCCAACTGCTCCCCGGGCGCCGCAGCATAAATGATACCCACTGCTCCGGGTGTGTGTTCACTGTGTGTGTGTTCACTGCTGTGTGTGTGCACTTTGGATGGGTTAAATGCAGAGCACGAATTCTGAGTATGGGTCACCATACTTGGCTGTATGTCACGTCACTTTCACTTTCATAAGTCGACTTTCATCACATAAAAGTTGACTTTAAAAAAGTAAAAGTCATTCAACCCCCACCTCACATTTTGTCAGTCACGTTTACACACTGCCTCCGAAACTTTCGTCTGTCATAAAAAATTTCAGATCATGTTTGATTTTCTGCGTTTTAGCATCCATAGCAAGCATTTTGATATGAAAGGATGACGAATACAAACAAAAAATAGTATACGAAAATTTTGGACTCAGTATGCAAGAACCTTTTATAAAAGGGGTCTGTACCTGAAAATAATAATGTCATGATCAGGGCTAACAAGCAAAGTAATCAAAACCTGAATTTGCTTTTCCAGTAACAGAGGCGGAGGTTGCTGGATTATACATGAAGAAATTATCCAAATCATATTAAAGAATTGATGCAATTCCTGTTTTTCTGTGTTGACATAAGCTTCACACTTTAGGGCGGAGAGGTGGATGTGTGCATCTGCGTAACTGGCTCTTCCTCCTGCAGAAGACCTTCTGTGTTGAATGACCTTCTTGCAAGAATAAAAGATCAAAGACAGCTTTCTATATTGGTCTCAGCCTGACCTGAAATAGGTTCGACAGAGTTCTTCTACAACATTTGGTTTGTTTAGCCTATAAGCATATGGTGATAGTATTCTAATAATGCTAATAATCACAATTACAATATTAAGGGCAATAATAAACAACGATGATTTTTGTTTTAATTTCGCAGCCCTCTTTAATGGGTGCCCGCTTTTTATATTTAGGACATCTGATAGGCTTCCTTCTACGGTGACCTGGAGGGGACATGTTCAGTTCACTTAGTTTTGTCATGGCCGTGTCATAATAACTTGTGGGAACATGATGTTATGTCATGACACAAGATATTAATTTGTGGGAAAGTCATAATATGCCGTGGGAATGTGATATGTCATGACATGAGAAATTAATTTGTGGGATCGTCATAATAACTTGTGGGAACGTGATATATTAATTCGTGGGAACGTCATATTAACTCGTGGGAATGTGATATGTCGTGACACAAGATATTAACTCGTGGGAATGTGATATTATGTTGTGGCTTCGAGATGCTATGTTGAAGGAACAACATGTTTTTCTCTTGGCCAGGGGAATATTACTTGGTTTAGATCAGATCAGTTAGCTGGATTTGATTGTTGATGATTTGGCGTGATCTTGGATTATTTAGTTCTTCAAAGCTCATCCTGGAGTTGCTGTCATAGCAACAGGGCCATAAGCTTAAACCTGCTCGGGAGCAGCTTATTTCATGTAAAGAGAACTAGACTGCATCTTTTTAAGCAGAATTGATACTTAAAATCTGTCCGCTACCACCGCTACTTTATTACAAGAGCATCCTACTGATCCAGGAACAATAATTTAAAATAATAATAATTAAAAAATTAATTTAAAGATAATATAAAAACGTTATGTAGGCTAGTCTTTAACACAGACAGTTTTACTCGCTGATATTTTTATTCGTCATAAAATAATTACTTCATAATTGTATTAAAGTCTTACACACATGCTGTACAGATAATGTAGAGTCATGCATTAATTTGAGTGATGACAGCTATTATGGGAGTGGCTTGATGGAGCGCAGGAGATGCAGATAACATGATCTTGACCCTTAAGAAACTTTAATTAATGCTGTCACGTAACAAATCTGTTCAAATATAAAGTTAAATGAATTGCTAATTACTACATTGAAATAAAAATGTAAAGTCTGTACAAATATTAGAAATCGTGAATATAAATAACGTTAATTGGGAATCATGTAAATTAAAATAAAATAAAAACAGTGCACATTTCATTTATCTATTATAACATTTAGTTTTGTTTGCTTGGCTGTTTCCTTATAAGTCCAGAAATGTGTCAAGTTTTTCGTCGGGTGTCTTTTTTTTAATTATATGATGTCATTAGGTTGCCGTCTTGCCGCCAGCCAATCGCTGCATTGCTGATTATGGTTTTGAATATCGATACATAGCCCCTTTTAAACTAACCCATGAACACGCAATTATCTCAGGTAACTCAATTCAGTCATACTAATCATCAACAACAGGTGCGTTCGAAGAACCGAATTAGCTAGATCCTGATTAGCGCGATGATATCATCTTGGATATGACATTTCATCTCGGATGTAATAAGCGACGTACGAAGAACGGGCCCCAGGAGTTTAATGCGTAAACAAACCTGCGTGGCCATAGCAACCCGGGATTGTCAGATATCAGTTTTATCAGATAAAACATTTTTATTAACATTAAACATTTAATTTAATATTTGTATATTGTTATTATTAACTTATTAGGCTATATTTCTATATTTTTTGTTATATATACTTATTTCCCCTTTCAATTTGTGTATCGCTTTACCTACAGTAGTTAACGTTTTGTATAATTATGCTAGAATTTGCAAGCAGTTTTGACTTTATGATTGCATTTATGCCCTTGTGTGATGATAAATGAGCATGTTGTGTTTTCATTTACAAATGAAACTACGTGAATGATTAATTCCTCAACGAGGCACTATAGTATTTATAATTATGGTCTATTAATTAGCCTAAATAAAGTTAAATATATGTTCAATTTAAACTGCATTCCAGCAAAAATTCCAGTCAGCATAATTAAAGCTTTATTGGCATGTCAAGCATTTACAGTAGTCTATTATTTACAAAATATTCAGAACATTGAGTAAAGACATCGAAATAAAGGGGAAAAATAATATAAACAATATAAAAATATAACCAATAATAATAGCTTCAAAAAATAATAATACAATTTCTATTCAAAAATTGACACAATACGGATTTATTATTTTGCACTCCTGACATAAATTAATAAATTACTGTTCGTGCAACAATGTTTTATCAAGTGGTCAAATATCAAAACTATGTCTTTCTACTGATTGCACAGTTTGTCCAGAGTGTGATGTTTAACGTGCTGTGAAAGTGAAACAACAATAATCTGGGATCGCCGATGATCCCTGAACACATATGGGTTAATGGACTTACAAGACTGGAGGATGGATAAAAATGTTTTCTTGTAGACCTATTTTATATTATGCACTTTATGTAACATTTATTCATGATAAACTTTATTTGAATGCTATCGCATATAATGCATAGCCAAGGCCTATGGTTAATATAATAATGAAATAATGTAATAATTTCTATAATAATTAATATAATGATTTACTATATATGAAGTAAAATATGAATTAATCCATCTCTGATAATCACATTTACACATTAAACTCGTGGCCACGAGAAATGGATGTCGTTCCCTCAACATAACATCTCGAGGCCACGACATAATATCACATTCCCATGAGTTAATATGATGTTCCCACAAATTAATATCTCGAGGCCACAACAAGACTAAGTGAACCGAACATGTCAACTCCCGGTCAACGCATACTTCTGATAAATATTGGCCTTTAATTGAAAAGATAGTTTATGACCCATGCGCATGTGCTGTAAAATATGCATGGCTCGCTTTTTAAGATGAATAAATTCAAATTCAGAGTTGTCTTTAAATCATTGTACTTTTGGATACTCAAGTAAAAAGTACCTGGTTTACTGAATTAATATTTAAATAGGCAACAGATTACAGATAAGAAAAGGACAGATAACATTAAAAAGTACTGAGTACTTTTTCCACCTCTGGTGTTCTGGGACAAAAGCCCATAAATCATATGGACATTTTTTTAATTGGTTTATATAAATGTTTGTATTTACCTTTGAGAACTTGTAATTTCTTGCCATTTCCTTGATTGTTTCAATGAGATCATGGGCATGAAGCTGCAGGAAAAGGACTGAATTAGATCACCACAATATAAGCGTTTAAATACTGAACAATGTTTTAATTAAAGGCACAATATGTAAGATTATAATATATATACGTTTTCAGTGCTAGAGGGCCCATATTCAAAACAAACAAAGAAACAAAGGCGTAGTTTGATGACGCAGCGTGAGTGTGGAATCATGGGAGTTGTTGTCCTCGTCCTCAAAGCAGACTCATGTTTATTCAACGAAGTCAAAGCCTTTTGGAAAATCTATTTGTGGCGGTCAGTTTTGATGTTGTGGCGGGCGCCACAAATAAATCAATGTATGAGAAACACTGTGCTACTCTGTGTGTTTGTCACCTGTCTAATAAAATGCATAACATATTAAAGTTTCCTTGGGGTTTCCATGTTTTTTACAAAATGAACCTGGAAAATCGAGGATGCATGACATCATTGGCCCTGTCCCAAATGGAACACTTCATGTGCAGGTGCGGTCTAGTGGAAAATCGAGGATGCATGACATCATTGGCCCTGTCCCAAATGGAACACTTCATGTGCAGGTGCGGTCTAGAGGACAGGGGGGCCTCCAGGACAGGTTTGGGAAGCACTTTCATGTGCAGGTGCGGTCTAGAGGACTTACAATGACCGCTGCATGCGCGTGCCCGTTAAGTCCACGAGACCGTAGGGTGTCCCATTTGTCTTTTTGGTGTTCAGAAGGGTGCTCACGAGCCTTTGCGGCAGTTATGTGCCCTCGATCTGCACTGGGGCGAGCTCCGCCGCAGACTTCTACCCGACAGTCAAAGCAGCATTACGTCACGAAAGTGCTGACTCAGAGGAAGACTGCAAGGGTTTAGGGTGCCATTTGGGACAGGGCCATTGGCAGGTGACACAATGACACTATAGACACGGTCCGTGTCACTAGTTAAAATTGCTTATTTCTCTGGATTTAAACATTCTTTGTAACATTAGGGATAATGTAAGTACACAAATCAGCAAAATATATAACACTGCTCTAGTGGTTTTTGGCTATTTTAATAAAAAAATCTTACATATTGTGGCTTTAAGTACTTATCTATTTACATTTTAGACTTAGTAAATTTTCAAGCCGATCATAAAAATACTGGCAAATAATGATAAGTTACTGGTATATACAGTATATGAATGATTCCAATTCTTGCTTTTAAATTCTCATAAAGAATTGTAGCTTTTTTGTTATTTTTATTATTATTATTATTATTTTGTGACTACAGATGTATACAGTATATTGAGATTTACTGGCTCAAAATCATAATACCGATATATTTTTAACCCCAGAGGTAACAAAACTTACAGTGCCTTTAGGAAAGCAAAAGGTGTTTGAACCTCCATGATCTGACAGATAGATGAATAATGTGTCATTTCCTCCACTGTGTGACACAAAAAAGATAACATTATTATTGTCCAATATCATTTCAAATTAAACAATATCATCATATTCGGTCCTTATCCTCATTTGTATCAGAACTGTAATCGACTAAGGAGACAAACCTTGTAATGACTTTTGGATTGCTCTTTTTCACAGCACTGCTGTCTCCTTTGAGAGCAGCCAGGAAGTTTTCAGGTGTTACTTCCTGTAAGACAGTCAGAATTGTGCTCAGATATAGGATGAAAACATCTGTTTCATGTTTGACAAAACGAACATTACCTTTCCAGTGTAGTCTTTTGGAACGTTTGGATACACATTCGGTCCGTTTGGTTTATTGATTATTTTTCCAGGATAAGGGTTTCTGTAAAGAAAGATCAAAACATTATGTGGGGCATTTTGTGGCAAAACACTTTTATGTCCAACCATATGCCTGATAATACATTGGATATAATATTAATTAGGGATTTTAATGGTACAGCATGACAGGAAAGATCTATGTGAATCCTGTATTAAATCTGCCATAAATGTACATCATGTGCCACATGACTTTCAAAATCTGCAGGAAGTCTCTTACTCTGCATTATAAGCGATGTCATCATACATCATCACCACGATCTGCTCGTCAGGAATCCCGTTCTGATGTACTATCTGATAGGCGTGACACACATCTGCCTGAAATGGAGATTTTTCTTTACAAACTGTAGTGTCATGGAGCAAGGTGCCAGAAACACTGTAAGATCAAAGGCTTGATTCACAGAGAAGGCACATACTCACAAGAAAAATACTGTTACTGTAGGCCACATACCTGGTGCCTGTAATTTTTCCATGACTTTGAACCAGCCACAAGCATTACCCACTGTTTTCCATTTGCTCCACCCATTTCAAGAGCAACGTCTAATTCAGTTAAAAAACAGTGTTATTGTAATGCACCAGTTGTAATAACAATTGATATTAATATTCATGTAATGCAAAGTACACATTGTTAAATAAATACACAGACTCAGTCTTCTTTACTCCTGATGCGCAGTGATCCTGGTATCTGGGAGGAGGGAATCATGACACGTGTTTTACAATCACCTCATTTCATCTTCATTTCTATCCTGTAGGGGATTTCCATGCCATGGAAAAAGAAAGTTCTAGCCAAAAGAAAGTGAAACTGACAGAAGCACAGACATAGGATGTTCTGGATGTTCTGATGACAAAATTAAAAGAGTAACTGTCTATTCCTGAATAGAGGCAGGAGTTACAGTAGAAGACATTTGGTCAAAAAACAAAACAAAAACTCAAAGAGGGTTTTAGCTGGAAAAGAACGGGGGTCTCAGTGAGCCAATATTGGTTAACAACATGCTGGGTTGTTTCAAGCCATGGTTTGGTCAAATTTGGACAAACCCAATTTTTGGATTAAATTAATTCTAGGTTCATTTAAAACATAACATATTAGTGCTTTAAAGAGTAATATTTGTATTATTTAATCCATGCCAATAGCTAATATTTCTAATATTTGATCCATCCCAGGATGGTAACTGTTGGGTATAAATTAAACTAGGCTGGATTATTTTTACCCAATAGTGTGTTGAAACAACCCAACATTTTTTAAAATTTTATGGAATTTTCAATGAATTTAAACACCATGAAATGAGTGTGAATATAACTAAGAAAGCACCCCAACCAACAGGAAAAATAGAAAAAAAACTTACCGATGGTTTCCCCTCCTTTTCGTCTATACAAGCCCCAAACTGTTAGAGATGATGATAGAATAAAGACACAGGCTATTCTTCACCATAAGAGTGTTCAGGACAAAGGAAAGTGAAACTATTGTACAAAAGACTAAGAATTAATGACGCTGGTGCCCTCTGCTGGACATTTAATTTGTTGCACTTTAGGATATACAAATTATTTCTGAATCACCTGACTATCATTCCTGTAATTTCATTGGTTTAGATCGGGAGAACTGAATGTCAGTCAAATGTGTTCATGCCCCAACATGTTACTATGTTGCTAAATCCCACGGCAGTTTTGTAGTGATCTCCGTGCTGATCTGGTCTGATTTCTAGCGTATTTTTGTTCATACTGTGTGCCTACATCTTAAAAGTAAGTAATTATATACTCTTTCATGTATATATTGGTAGATTTAGTTGCTGCTATGTTATAAAGTCGGACTTTTCCAAGGCGAATAACTGTTGCAGATCAAAGAGTTGTCTCCTCAAGTCCACATACAGTAGCCACTGAGGACAGACCAGTTCTGCTTAGAGATCAAGACGATCTTCCTCAGCCCATGAGGGCACTGCCTGTAGATTCACAAAGAGACCTTTTGCATTCTCATTCAGTCAGTCACAAAGAGATTGATTATCTCACTGACAGCCTAGGAGAACTGAGGCTACCAGGCTCTGCAAATCTGCTAACTACAAATCATCCTTTCTCTCCTTATGAACCAACTCAAGCCCAGCACAAGTTAACTAATCAATAAGATGCAACATATCCTCATCTTGGCATTAGGCATGTAGACAGACTACGTGATTACTACAACATAGACCACAGAGGGCATAACTATTTGTCCACTGACCAAAGAGATCGCAGCCAATCTTCCACAGCTGTTCAGTTTATGCCTCAGGACTTAGCTTATAAAGATCATAGTCCGAACAGCAGTCCCGTCAGCTATTTCCCTTCCACCGAACCACACGGTTATCAGCAACCTCATCATGGTTATTCGGTTACAAGTCCAGTCTACCAAGATGAGAGACTTATGCCAAGGGGTACATTAGCTCACCATGCATGCTATGAGAGACACTCAGACTGCTATGGTCGATCAGCTCCTACTCCTGCAGACAAATCGAGATTCTTGACCCCACGACAGTACACAGACTGATGCTCCGCCTGAAACATATCAGCCATACCACCCAGTGCGTCCTCCTTCTCCTACTTATCCTCATGTAGAGCCCACCTACAGAGGTCCCATTCCCACCATTCCTAATTTTAGCAGTGAGGATCCCAGAGAGTTTGCACGACTCAAAATTGCACTGGAGAATTTGCTACCTGTTGAGGCTAAAGAACGTTTCAAGTACCAAATACTCGTTGATCATCTGAAACAGGAGAATGCTTTGCTCATTGCAGACTCGTATGTCAACAGCAGGTACCCATACTGTACACCAACACCATGAGGTCTCTAACTGCACTTTATGGTCAACCACATCAACTCGCACTACAAAGAATTGCAGAATTGATGGATGGCCCAAAAATCAGAAACTCCTTTCAGAGGGTGGCTTTGAATTGAGACAGTGGGCCACCAACACTCCATCAGTAATCGCTCATTTCCGGGATGAGCTGAAATCTGCAAACAGTCACCTTTGGTTCACTCAAAGTGGAGCAGACCCACAGGAAATGACTCTGGGCCTACGCTGGCAGTGCTCTTCAGATGTTCTTGGTTACAGATACAAAAAAACAGGAAAATTCTGTACCAACATTGAGGAACATCTACAAAACCCTTGCAAGCCAATATGACCCATTAGGCTTCTTAATTCCATTCACAACATGAGCCAAAATTATTATCCAACGTTTATGGGACAAGAAACGTGAATGGGACGACCCAGATCTTCCCAAAGATCTACTTCAGGCCTGGTTTACCTGGCAAAGTGAGCTGTCACAATTACATTTCACATTCCCAAGATGCTATACCAAACCAAATACTGATCTATCAGTTACCAGATGCACTCTTCATGTATTCTGTGATGCATCAGAACGTGCATACGGATCAGTTGCATATATCAGTACAAGTGATAAACATGGCGAGACTCAAGTTTCATTTGTCGCTGCGAGATCGAGAGTGGCACCCAAACGACAACAGTCTATACCACGACTCGAACTCTGTGCTGCCCTGACTGGCGCTCAGCTGGCTGCCACTCTGAGGAAAGAACTGACCATCAAAATTGATCAAGAACTATACTGGACTGACTCCACAACTGTATTGACTTGGCTTCAGTCAGGCTCATGCAACTACAAATCATGTAAGTTTTAAAACTTTGCAATTAAATAATTAAGTGATTAATTGAGTGATAATTGTGAATTAGTGATGAACAGCTGCTGTTAACAAACAGAATTACTGAAGAAAAGAGAAAACACAAGAACTACAACTGACTTCAGACACAGCCTTAGATGAAATCAACTGAAATAAAATACATTAAATCTCTCAAGATCTGATTAAACAACCCCACAAACAGCATCACCAGCTCCACTTATTAATAACCAGACTGACTTTATTTCTGTCAGACGTCTACAGAAGATCTGATTGAGAATTAACTAAGGTTTAGATGTTGATTTATTGTTTCATTTGAAGTAACCATGTTAGAGATCAGTGTTTGCTTTAGTTGGGCTCTTGACCCTATTCTGATTGGTTCGATCGTCTTTCATAGACATACATGATAAGAAATGTGTGTGTAGTTGGTGTAGGACAGAGGATGTTAATTAAAAAGCTAAAAATGCTGTGCAGTTTTATAAAGCCTTCATTATAATGCACAGAAAAAAAAAAAACATTAGTCTGTAACTCTCCATGTCTGTGAAATGATTGTTTTGTTTAATTAAGCTGATTTTTAGGCTAACGGACGAACAACCCACTACATTTAGTAAATTAATTGGGTTTATTATCCACAGTGGGAGGATCAGGCCTTTAGATAGAAAAATGAATTATGAATTAAATAATTTTTTAAAATTTTATTATTTCATATCATCAGAGTATAAGAAAGGAAATGAAAAGGATGTATCAGTATTGTTTTAATTTGTATAACATGACATATTGTTACATATAGTAATCTGTAATGCAGTTGATAAATGACACTGCAATAATGTGTCTGTGTGCCATTTCAATTTTTATGAAACTTGAATTTTCTTTACTATATTGCAATTTTCCTCCCCTTTATTTCAGGAAAATATGCTGCTCCTCATTATTTTAAAGTGAAGAAATCGAGAAACTTTTATTTCTACAGGTCGTGATGATTCTGAAAGGACATACCTGTAATATGTTGCTATAGTATCGAACGCAATTTCATGATCATCATGCTCTTATTTTAGTGCAGTTGTGTCACAGCCATTGCAGTCAAATATTGAGATAAACTTTATAAAGTATCATCTATTTATATTAAATTAATATATTAAACTGGTATCTTCTCTGATACCCATTTTATGACCATTATTGAGCCGATTCTTTTCAATCAGCTGGAATGATTCGGGACATTCTACAAACCCGATTCCAAAAAAGTCGGGACACTGTACAAATTGTGAATAAAAACAGAATGCAATGATGTGGAAGTTTCAAATTTCAATATTTTATTCAGAATACAACATAGATGTAGATAGATAGACAACATAGATAGACAACATTTGGGGAAGTCGTGGCCTAATGGTTAGAGAGTCGGACTCCCAATCGAAGGGTTGTGAGTTCGAGTCTTGGGCCGGCAGGAATTGTGGGTGGGGGGAGTGAATGTACAGCGCTCTCTCCACCCTCAATACCACGACTTAGGTGCCCTTGAGCAAGGCACTGAACCCCAACTGCTCCCCCGGGCGCCGCAGCATAAATGGCTGCCCACTGCTCCGGGTGTGTGTTCACAGTGTGTGTGTGTTCACTGCTCTGTGTGTGTGCACTTCGGATGGGTTAAATGCAGAGCACAAATTCTGAGTATGGGTCACCATACTTGGCTGAATGTCACGTCACTTTCACTTTTCACTTTCACTTTAGATGACATATTAAATGTTTAAACTGAGAAAGTGTATCATTTTAAGGGAAAAATAAGTTGATTTTAAATTTCATGGCATCAACACATCTCAAAAAAGTTGGGACAAGGCCATGTTTACCACTGTGTGGCATCCCCTCTTCTTTTTATAACAGTCTGCAAACGTCTGGGGACTGAGGAGACAAGTTGCTCAAGTTTAGGAATAGGAATGTTGTCCCATTCTTGTCTAATACAGGCTTCTAGTTGCTCGACTGTCTTAGGTCTTCTTTGTCACATCTTCCTCTTTATGATGCTCCAAATGTTTTCTATGGGTGAAAGATCTGGACTGCAGGCTGGCCATTTCAGTACCCGGATCCTTCTTCTACGCAGCCATGATGTTGTAATTGATGCAGTATGTGGTCTGGCATTGTCATGTTGGAAAATTGGAGCGCTGATAACAACTTGGGTTGTCCTTGTCCTCTTTAGTCCGGATGACATGGCGTCCCAGTTTTCCAAAAAGAACTTCAAATTTTGATTCGTCTGACCACAGAACAGTTTTCCACTTTGCCACAGTCCATTTTAAACGATCCTTGGCCCAGAGAAAACACCTGCGCTTCTGGATCATGTTTAGATATGGCTTCTTTTTTGACCTATAGAGTTTTAGCCGGCAACGGTGAATGGCACGGTGGATTGTGTTCACGACAATGTTTTCTGGAAGTATTCCTGAGCCCATGTTGTGATTTCCATTACAGTAGCATTCCTGTATGTGCTGCAGTGCCGTCTAAGGGCCTGAAGATCACGGGCATCCAGTATGGTTTTCCGGCCTTGAACCTTACGCACAGAGATTGTTCCAGATTCTCTGAATCTTTGGATGATATTATGCACTGTAGATGATGATAACTTTAAGCTGATATTGCTCCACTATTTTTCGCTGCAGCATTGGGGGAATTGGTGATCCTCTGCCCATCTTGACTTCTGAGAGACACTGCCACTCTGAGAGGCTCTTTTTATACCCAATCATGTTGCCAATTGACCTAATAAGTTGCAAATTGGTCCTCCAGCTGTTTCTTATATGTACATTTAACTTTTCCGGCCTCTTATTGCTACCTGTCCCAACTTTTTTGGAATGTGTAGCTCTCATGAAATCCAAAATGAGCCAATATTTGGCATGACATTTCAAAAAGTCTCACTTTCAACATTTGATATGTTATCTATATTCTATTGTAAATAAAATATAAGTTTATGAGATTTGTAAATTATTCCATTCCTTTTTTACGCACAATTTGTACAGTGTCCCAACTTTTTTGGAATCGGGTTTGTATATTATGTTAGATCTATGTAAATAACCTACTTGTTTTCATTCTCAATTTTAAGTTCATCGAAGGCCTCATAAATGGTCAGCTCTCTTCCCTCTGAGTGCTCCTTTTCTTTCATGTACAGGTCATGAAATTTAGCTAAAGTCTTCTATTTCTGAATTTCAGGCCTATCACCCAACTTTCTAAGGACTGTATCTTGCCTGAAATAAATATAAATATTCAGTCATCATTTACACACACTGATGTTATTTCAAATCATTATGGCTAGAACACAGAAAATGTGAATATTCTGGCCACACTTGTCAATACATTAAACCTAAAAGAGGGCTGTCCAGCTCTAAAATCATAAAAGTGGTCCTTATGACTGAACAGCATGACACCCTCATATATAATGACAGAATTGTAATATTTGGGTGAACTATTACTTTACGATTCTCAGACTCACAGCTCAAGACAGATGCCAACCTAAAGAGTCCAAAATCTAGAACCAAGATCCTGGCATTGATTGAGAGGAGAGTCCAGAGTAAACAGAAGAAACTATTTCAAGCATGAGAGATGTAACACAATGTGAGTCTGCAGTGGAAAACCATGCAAAAGATCTCATAGAAGTAGGTGGCAAACATCGCACTGTAAATATTCTTTCACGCAGATGAAACAAATACATTGTTTACACACTAGATACACACACTAGATGAACTAACTTGAAGTTTACAGTGATAGAAGCAGCAAAAAATGTACGCTTCTTAAAAATAGATTAAAAATTAAAAATGTATTATTCACCTGTCCTCATCCCAGAAGTAAGGGTGATCTAGGACCTCATCAATGGTCAGTCTTTTTGCTGGTTCTTTTTGGATCATCCTATCTACGAGATCCTTTGCTACTATATCCTGCAAATCTTCAAGAAAGTACTGCCCTTTCTTGACGTTCTCCTCACGAATGTCCCCAAAAGGATGTTTCCCGTCAGAGAGGATGTAGTACACCAACATCCCAGCAACCTGCAAGAAACAGACATACCAAGAGTTTATAAGGAGTGAACTTTGTGATTAGAATCACATTTTATCAGTAATATAATTGATAAAGAAATGCCATTTTCTGTGTCTGTTCAATCAATCAATCAATCAATCAAACCATTAAAGGGATAATCCACCGCAAAATTAACATTTTGTCATTAATCACTTACCCCCATGTCGTTCCAAACCCGTAAAAACTTTGTTCATCTTCGGAACACAATTAAAGATATTTTGGATGAAAAGCTGGAGTCCTGTGACTGTTCCATAGACTGACAAGTAAATAACAGTGTCAAGTTTGCACTGGATGCACCGTTTTCTTTCAAATCAAAGCTAAATACACGTAGAAACAGTGTGTCCTTGTGGCGCGGAGGACACAGAAGAGCACACGCAGCATATGATGATACGGAGAGACACAGAGGAGACTGTTGACAAAGGAATTGTTGAATAAAGTCATTATTTTTGTTTTCTTCATGTACAAAAAGTGTTCCCTTTGCTTCATATAACCCAGATTGCACGTCTGATGGCAGATGGAGTATTCTGACGATGCTTTTCATACCTTTTCTGGACCTTGACACTGTTATTTACTTGGCAGTCTATGGGACAGTCTTAAGCCTCCCGGTTTTCATCCAAAATATCTTAAATTGTGTTCTGAAGATGAACAAAGCTTTTATGGGTTTGGAACGACATGGGGGTAAGTGATTAACCTTACCAAAAAGTAGTATACTTCAAGTTTATTTTATTAAGTATACTTAAGTAAAGTTCAAGTATATTTAGACTTTTTGTAAGTATAAGTCAGGTATACTTAAATGTTATTTTAAGTATATTTCTGAGGAGTACATAAAGCCCATTTCTGAGAAGTACATAAAAAGTAAACTAAAAAGCATACTTTCCTATTTTTAGTTTAAAAGAAGTATACTAATAGCACACTTGAATAAACTTCTTTTTCGTAAGGGTAATGACAAAATTTTCATTGTGGGATGGAGTATCCCTTTAAAGGTATAATAGAAGTTTCATATTTGCATAATTTCTACACTACCATTCAAACGTTTGGGGTCAGTGATTTATTTTTTAAGAAATTAATACTTTTATTTAGCAGGCAGGAATTAAATTGGTGAATTCCAACTCCATCATAGACATACGGTCATCCATATCCTGGCTGGAAAGTAACTCATGCTTAATACGTTACGATGTGTTTTCTTAGTTGATTAGGTTGACTTCTTGGTCTGCCAGTTTTCCTCTTCTTCTGGCTCATCTCTGATCGAGGTTGCACCTTGCTTTCTTCACCTCTGCGTATGCTCTCATTAACCTTTTTAGTCAATTACAAAAGCATCAAACTCAGGAAACCAACTTCACAATTGCTTATTACTCATCTCTTATCTTATCTTAAACCATCTTATAATCTTTCAATTTCCAAATTATTTTATTTCACATCAAGTCAAGCATTATTACATTCAAGCATATATGGTATTAAAAGCAAGCCAAATATCACTGAAACAGGTAAACGACAATATAATGTCCAATATCCAGAACACCCTTAACCCAGTGATGGGCAAACGCTGCCCTTCCAGGCCACTTTCCTGCAGAGTTTAGCTCCAACCCTGATTAAACTCACCTGCCTGTAGCCTTCTAGTTTAGTCTTGAAGACACTGATTAGCGTGTTCAGGTGTGTTTGATTAGGGTTGGAGATAAACTCTGAAGGAAAGTGGCCTGGAATGGCAAAGTTGGTCCATCCCTTTTTCATTTTATTAAATGCACAGTTTTATATTTCTCCTACTTTCAATATTAAATTGAAAACAAATGAATGCAAATTACATGGACCTGGCTAGAGATGCTGGAAGAGACTTCTACAGGACTTCATGAGTGAATTCATACAATGATCATGAGTATTCAGAGCTATATTCACTGAATGCAGAGCTTTATAACCTTATTTTATGGGATGTGAATTACACATGTGCATTTTTGTCTTACAGCACTTGGCATCTTTAAAATGGAACAAACTGAAGGTTTAAATGTGGTGCTTCTGGGAAAAACAAGAGCTGGGAAGAGTGCATCAGGAAACACAATCCTGGGACGAAAAGCTTTCCTCTCAAAGAAAAGCTCCAGATCTGTCACTCGAGATCTTGCTGTTGAATCTGGATCAGTTGGTATCTTTCCAGTCACTGTTTATGACACACCAGGATTATTTAACACAGATCAGTGTTAATTTCGTTAACGAAGACGACGACGAAAAATATTCGTTAACGAACATTTTTTCTGTGACGAAGACGAGACGTTGACGAGCTAAAAATAATATCTGATGACGAAATTATGACGAAATTTATACCGCGTTTTCGTTTAACTAGACGAGACTGGACTATAATGTTATTTGAGGACTACCAGACATTCAAAATGCATCCTATGGGCTTTTGTCTTTCAAATTGTGCGTCCCTGTCATTGGATTGCGATCGGATAAGGGGCGTTTGCATATCTAGTCAGTATAGCAGCCGCAGTGGATGCCCAGCTAACAAATTTATGTTCTGAGAACGTTTTCCTAATGTTCCCTTTTGGTTGTGGCAACGTTATTTTGAACGTTCCAAAAATGTGGAAATGTCCAGTTTGTTTAATGTTCCTAGAACGTTATTTTATGGTTAGCATAACGTTCCTAAAACGTTCTTGAAACCTAAATTTCATAAAAAATATAACGTTCTATGAATGTTTATTTAGAACGTTCCAAAAACGTTAAAATGTCCAGTTTGCTTAATGTTCCCAGAACGTTATTTTATGGTTAGCATAACGTTCCTAAAACGTTCTTGAAACCTAAATTTCATAAAAAATATAACGTTCTATGAACGTTTATTTAGAATGTTCCAAAAACGTTAAAATGTCCAGTTTGCTTAATGTTCCCAGAACGTTATTTTATGGTTAGCATAACGTTCCTACAACGTTCTTGAAACCTAAATTTCATAAAAAATATAACGTTCTATGAACGTTTATTTAGACCGTTCCAAAAACGTTAAAATGTCCAGTTTGCTTAACGTTCCCAGAATGTTATTTTACTGTCAGCATAACGTTCCTACAACGTTCTTGAAACTTACATTTCATAAAAAATATAACATTCTATGAACGTTTATCTGGAACATTCCAGGAACGTTAAAATGTCCAGTTTGCTTAACGTTGCTGGAATGTTATTTTATGGTTACCAGAATGTTCCTACAATGTTCTTTCCACTTACAATTTATTAAAAATAAAACATTCTATAAACATTCATTTGAACATTACAAAGTGTAGTTTAATAAAATGTTATTTTCAGGTTAGCACTGTTGCAACATTCTTTCAACATAATGTTTATTAACACAACATTCAAGATACGAGCAAGTATATAATTATGTGCATTTCAACAGGTATCTGAATTATTAAAGATAATCACTTTCAAAAATCTCATTAATACATTGAACAGACTGGTGAAAATTGCATATCATGTAAAAAAAAATTAAGTTTCCCGTAGTCAAATATTGTATCTAAATTCACATTAAACCACAGCTTAATGTTTTTTTTGCTATAATGTATTTTTAGTTTTGTGCTGGTATTGGTATATTTTGCATTCTAATGATAGGAATTGATTCTTTAATGTGATTGGTTATTGGATTGTAATGTAGCAATATTTAAAACCACAAAGACAAATAAACAGCATAAAAACTTGATTTTCACTACAGGGGGGACTTTAATATTTAGTTTAATATTTATGACAATGAACTATAACTTCATAGCTAAATATAAACTATCATATAAACTTTTTATTATTGAAAACTTCTATATGAATTTGTGTGTGGGGTGTGGGTGCTGAAAAACTAGCACTGTGGGAACTGTCCGGTCTCTCCACACTCCATCTGTAAAGTAAACAGATTGGCTGATGTTACAAACTGTGTTATTACAAAATTCCTATGAAATAATAAGTCTACTGCCTAGACTTCCAATGGAAAGACAATAATTATGAAAGATTATAAAAAAAAATAATAATTGTCTAAAGATTAATACAATTAATTCAAAATGGGTTTGAACAACATGAGGGTGAGTAAACCATGACAGAATTTTAATTTTTTAGTGGTTCAACTATGTTCAACTTAGGGATGTTCATTTTAGTTTTTTTTCCTAACCGACAACCAACGGTCGTTAACCGATTATTAACCGTTAACCGACAAGATTATTTTAAATTAGAATTTAATTAAATTAGAAAGGATCAGTGTATGTGACCCGTTAAAAATACTAACATTTGTATTAATTTTTACATGTGCAAAAAGCCGCTAACAACAGAACATGAGGATTCACATGGTCTTCAAATCACATCACACACCTGCAGCGCTTCTGCGGGAGGAGAAAAACATAATAAAGCTAGGCTCTATATATATATATATATATAAAACAAACAAATAGGCCTATACGAGAAATATATTTTTTACTTAATATATTATGAAAATGAATGAAAAATGCAGTTTCGGTTAATTTTTTTGGTGCACAAAAGGAAACAGACAGCAGAAAGCGGCATCCTATTTTTCTTTAGGCTTATTTTACACAAAAAGATTTGTTTTTATTGTGAATCTACACAAATAAAGGCAAACCGTTTACAATTCCGATTATCTTTACGACTAAAACGAGTAGTTGCTTTCATTGTTAGAAGGAAACACTCAAGTGATTGCACTGGCGCTGCATGCACGCTCACAGTTAAGCTTTGCTACTTTGACAGTGCAGCCTGTTCATCATCATAAATAATACATTCACTCAAACATGGGGGAAAAACCACACTGCTCAGTTTAAATATGCAGTAAAATCAGTGCTGTTAAGTGTTATCACCGTACCACCGTAATGTTATGCAAAACATATTTGATATTGGAACGCGAATGAATAATAAATAAATAATAATTTGGCATTCAAATACATCGTGAATACGGAAACATTTTAATTTGTGTCGAATGAGAGACCCAACGCTGGTTTCAGTTTCGTTTTAGCCTAAATTAATTCCTTTTTGGCTTGTTGTTTATATTGCTATAACTTCTGAAAGGCCTATTTCTTGTTCTTTTCTAAATACAGTTAATTGAAATGATTTGTTGTGGAGTGAGGGGAACTAAAATAGTCTAGCTATGTTTACAGTTTATTATAATGATTTTAAACATTTTGTGTTGGCATCAGACCTATTTCTGAATTAAATAATAAAATGGGACTTGTGTTTTTGTTTTTCTCTAAAAAAAACTAAAAACATGTATACGCGTAGCATATTTTAACCATGCAGCAAACCTTTTTAAATATTTTGATAAATTACTGAAAATAAATGACTTTTTAAACCATTTAACTGATTGTTTTAATCGGTCAAAATTCTTAACGGTCTGTTAATGGTTAACCATTTAAAATGAGCATCCGTAGATCAACTATTCAGTAATTTCTGCTGATCTCAGAAAAATGTTGCCAAGTAAATATAAAGTTCTGAACTGTGTCCTACCTTGTGTGTCTTGAAAAAAATCTTTTTTCAGATAGTAGATCTGCCAGGATCATAGCTTGAATGACTGATATTGTTCCTGAACACAAAACACAAAATTAGAGAAATTTAACTCACAATTAAGCAACATTTATGGACAGCTTATTTTTATGAATCATGTGTAAAAATATGGCAATGTGGAATTACTTATAGGAATTTAACTTTTATAATATTTTTCATTTGTCTTACCAGTTTTCACAATATAGACAGAGAGTGTATAAGTCTTTGGTATATATATATATATATATATATATATATATAAGAAATACCTATGTGCTTCAGCAAATAGCTCCCCATCTGAGAGGATTTTAAGGGCAGTGGGAACATAGTTTCATGCCACAGAGCTTCTCTTAAACCAGAGACAGTAGACAGACTTGTGTTCTTAGCTAAAAACTTGTTTAAAAAAAATAAAATAAAAATTCTTATCCCAGTTTAACTATTTCCCCCAATTTTTTTTTATTTTTATTATCTAAATGCAAATGCAAATATATCAAGATATATATCATAAAAAATGTGACAATATCGAGATTTTTTTTTTTTTTTTCATATATCGCCCAGCCCTAGTCTGAATTACACATGACTGGTTCTTAGATGTCATGATGTTATTCTTGTGGGATGTTAGTTGAGGTTTGTTATTTTTCATCTGTGTATTCACGATTTGATTAATCTAATATTCACAAAACAAAAGTATAGTATTGCTTCAGAAGACTTAACATTTGTGCTGCTTGTCATTTCTGGTCATCATTACATCTGCATTTATGGCAAATCATCAAAAAATAAAAACTGAAGAACGATGTATTTACATAACTGTTTATAACGTGACAAATAACATTTGGTACAACACTAAAGCCCATCAATTTGTTTAATGTGAATTCTACTTACTTCATTTCAGGCCCATATTAGTATTGCAGCCTTCTTGCTGCCAATACCATCACACCGCCCCTCTATGCCTTTGCACTGAAAACATTGATTTCAAAGTATGACAAACAATTTGATAATATGAATTTTAAATAAGACAACGTGAGGAGCAAATAACAGTGTAAAATGTTAACTAAGTTTAAACAGCCATTATAAAGCTCTTCAGCCCGTTTGTACACCGTTCGGTGGATTTAGTAAACTTGATCAGCATCACATAGACATTCTAGATGAAACTTACAGATAATCAATAAAAATTAACAAGAAGTTTAAAGGTGTTTTAATACAGTGAATGTGTGTTGGCTTTACCTCGCTTCAGATCTGTGGCGGGAGTGACGGTTAGAGATGACGAAGATGCTCTGTCAGCCGTCTCTCTAACATAAGCTTAAAAATACACTTTGCGGGACTCGTTTGTCTGTGTCTGGCTGTGATAAACACCAAAAATATTTATTAATTTACCACTTACGAACTGTTGTGTATAACACTGCATATTTAACACTTGCCGTTGATAACGTTGATGTAATGGTGCGTTAGCTCCTTGCTACCCTTAGCTAAAGTTACACACATTATGATAACTAAGCTGGTTAATCTTCAGTTAAAGTTGACAGTAAAACACAAACGTTCAAAAGTGCTTTTAATAGGAATAAAGAAGCTCGAAATGCTTAACGTTACCTGTTATTTTCCGTGACCGCGTCGCCAGTAGTCCTGCTGTGATCAGTGCGAGTGAGCGCGGTCGTGCGGGGGATGAGCGGAGTGTGGACACGACTGACTGAAAATGCGCGCGGTTTTTGAAAAACACCCAGATAATATTTTGTCGAGTAAAATTAACTACTTTTAACATGTTTGAAATCATGAATTATGCTCATTTTTCTTTTAAATATTTTGTGGTCAGCCATTTATACGTAAAAATCATAGATTGTATGGTAGATTAAATTAATTTATAGTAATTTATTTAGCTTGAGTTCTGCTTAACCTAAATAGCTCAAATATAGAGCTCAAATCACAAATTAAGTTGAAATAATCTTTTAAATTTTTTGACTTAAATAAATTTAGCAAATTTCACTTTTACAGTGATTGCCATTCACTTAATATGCCTAAGTGACTTTAAATAAATTATAAAAGATATATAATTAATAATTATAAATTACATTCAGGCGATTAGCCACCACCTACTCCAGGTTTGTAGTTTCATATTTAAATACATTTATTTTTCTATCATATTCTATTTTATTTTATTCTATTCTATTCATAGGTTTTATATAGCCTATAAGAAAGAAGTTTCTCCCAACATTATGATAACGTTCATAAAGTAGCCTGCAACTATAAGGACCTGCTATTATCAGAATGTTTTAGGATAACACCATAATAACATTTAGCAATTAATTAATTTAGAAATTACATTAAATAAAATTGAATGCTCTAAGAATGTTGTTCTAAAAATGTTTTCTCTCAACATTATGAGAACATTCATTGAGTACAAATAACGTCCTAAAGACGTTCTGAGATCATTGTGCTAAGAACGTTTTCTATCAACCTTACAAGAACATTAACAACGTTATAAGAACATTCATCAAGTACAAATAACGTCCTAAAGACGTTCCGAGAACGTTGTTCTAAGAACGTTTTCTGTCAACCTTGTAAGAACATTCATCAAGTACAAATAACGTCCTAAAGACGTTCCGAGAACGTTGTTCTAAGAACGTTTTCTGTCAACCTTGTAAGAACATTCATCAATTACAAATAACTTCCTAAAGACATTCCGAGAACGTTGTTCTAAGAACGTTTTCTGTCAACCTTGTAAGAACATTCATCAAGAACAAATAACGTCCTAAAGACGTTCCGAGAACGTTGCTCTAAGAACGTTTTCTATCAACCTTGTAAGAACATTCATCAAGAACAAATAACGTCCTAAAGACGTTCTAAGACGTTCCGATAACGTTGCTCTAAGAACGTTTTCTATCAACCTTGTAAGAACATTCATCAAGAACAAATAACGTCCTAAAGACGTTCCGAGAACGTTGTTCTAAGAACGTTTTCTGTCAACCTTATAAGAACATTCATCAAGTACAAATAACATCCTAAAGACGTTCCGAGAATGTTGTTCTAAGAACGTTTTCTGTCAACCTTGTAAGAACATTCATCAAGAACAAATAACGTCCTAAAGACGTTCCGAGAACGTTGTTCTAAGAACGTTTTCTATCAACCTTGTAAGAACATTCATCAAGAACAAATAACGTCCTAAAGACGTTCCGAGAACGTTGCTCTAAGAACGTTTTCTATCAACCTTGTAAGAACATTCATCAAGAACAAATAACGTCCTAAAGACGTTCCGAGAACGTTGTTCTAAGAACGTTTTCTGTCAACCTTATAAGAACATTCATCAAGGACAAATAACGTCCTAAAGACGTTCCGAGAACGTTGTTCTAAGAACGTTTTCTAGCAACCTTAAAAGAACATTAACAACGTTATAAGAACGTTCCGAAAACATTATTTTAATAACGTTTTGTACTAACATTTACACAACTTTTAAAGAACGTTACTGAATGTTCTGGGAACGTTCCCTGTTAGCTGGGTGGATAGACTAATAAAACGTGAACTAGTGATCTGAAACAATGGCCTCAGCACCCGAAGGGGTATGGACAAGGTAACCAGACGTCCCGTTTTTCCCGGGAGTCACAATTCGTTGTCGATTAACTTAAAGTTAGTGAAGGCGGGATAGGCGAAATCACGCTTATAGAAGTGCTCTCTCTCTCTCTCGCACGCACGCTCCACTTCCTCAGTTCTCATGTACAGCGCGCGATCAGTTCTCAACGCTCAAATACACACACAGCAGTCCAAATGTTTATCGTGTAGAGTATCTCACTTAAATACAGTATGGATTAAATGAACGCAAACAGGTGGGTGAAAACTGAACGTGTGTCAGTATTTCATGCATGCCTTTCGTCTTAAAAGGACAGCATTCCAAATTAAATACCTATCTGTCATTAATGTTAACCAACAAAAGATGTTAAATAAATGTATACATGTTAAGTAAAACCTACAGTATCTGAAAAATGAGTTTAATTTGTATCTCTATTGTATTTGTCTTATTGTGCTTCTTTAGTTATATGCCTAACATAAAATTAACTATTTTGTTTTCATTAAAAAAATGTTTAAAAAAAAGGTGTAATGATAAAAATTAAACTTTCATATATGTTAGATTCATTGCACACCAACTGAAATATTTCAGGTCTTTTATTGTTTTAATACTGATGATTTTGGCATACAGCTCATGAAAACCCAAAATTCCTATCTCAAAAAATTAGCATATTTCATCGACCAATAAAAGAAAAGTGTTTTTAATACAAAAAAAGTCAACCTTCAAATAATGATGTTCAGTTATGCACTCAATACTTGGTCGGGAATCCTTTTGCAGAAATGACTGCTTCAATGCGGCGTGGCATGGAGGCAATCAGCCTGTGGCACTGCTGAGGTGTTATGGAGGCCCAGGATGCTTCGATAGCGGCCTTAAGCTCATCCAGAGTGTTGGGTCTTGCGTCTCTCAACTTTCTCTTCACAATATCCCACAGATTCTCTATGGGGTTCAGGTCAGGAGAGTTGGCAGGCCAATTGAGCACAGTAATACCATGGTCAGTAAACCATTTACCAGTGGTTTTGGCACTGTGAGCAGGTGCCAGGTCGTGCTGAAAAACGAAATCTTCATCTCCATAAAGCTTTTCAGCAGATGGAAGCATGAAGTGCTCCAAAATCTCCTGATAGCTAGCTGCATTGACCCTGCCCTTGATAAAACACAGTGGACCAACACCAGCAGCTGACATGGCACCCCAGACCATCACTGACTGTGGGTACTTGACACTGGACTTCGGGCATTTTGGCATTTCCTTCTCCCCAGTCTTCCTCCAGACTCTGGCACCTTGATTTCCGAATGACATGCAAAATTTGCTTTCATCCGATAAAAGTACTTTGGACCACTGAGCAACAGTCCAGTGCTGCTTCTCTGTAGCCCAGGTCAGGCGCTTCTGCCGCTGTTTCTGGTTCAAAAGCACACGCCTGTGCACGGTGGCTCTGGATGTTTCTACTCCAGACTCAGTCCACTGCTTCCGCAGGTCCCCCAAGGTCTGGAATCGGTCCTTCTCCACAATCTTCCTCAGGGTCCGGTCACCTCTTCTCGTTGTGCAGCGTTTTTTTTGCCACACTTTTTCCTTCCCACAGACTTCCCACTGAGGTGCCTTGATACAGCACTCTGGGAACAGCCTATTCATTCAGAAATTTCTTTCTGTGTCTTACCCTCTCGCTTGAGGGTGTCAATGATGGCCTTCTGGACAGCAGTCAGGTCGGCAGTCTTACCCATGATTGCGGTTTTGAGTAATGAACCAGGCTGGGAGTTTTTAAAAGCTTCAGGAATCTTTTGCAGGTGTTTAGAGTTAATTAGTTGATTCAGATGATTAGGTTAATGGCTCGTTTAGAGAACCTTTTCATGATATGCTAATTTTTTGAGATAGGAATTTTGGGTTTTCATGAGCTGTATGCCAAAATCATCAGTATTAAAACAATAAAAGACCTGAAATATTTCAGTTGGTGTGCAATGAATCTAAAATATATGAAAGTTTAATTTTTATCATTACATTATGGAAAATAATGAACGTTTTCACAATATGCAAATTTTTTGAGAAGGACCTGTATATATATACTATTTTTATAAGTTGCTCCTTTTTCACTTAAAGAGAAAGTTCACCCAAAAATGAAAATTGTCATAATTTATTCAAGATTTTCCAAATTCAGTCCTTGATTCAAATTTCTCATAAGCTTAATTGATTTGGTCTAAAGAGAGAAGAATTAATGATTATTTTAATTTGAAAACTACATATAAAATCGCTACCAAAATAAATTCTGGTAACTACAGTTTGGCTAAAGCTATTGACTAAAAGTAGTGACTAAAAGTTGACTAAAATGCAATGACTTTTCGTCGACTAAAACTAGACTAAAACTATGAAAGACTCAAATGACTAAAATGTGAATAAGACTATTAAGCATTTTCGTCTCAAGACTAAGACTAAGACTAAATCAAAAACGCCTGCCAAAATTAACACTGACACAGATATGAGTGAAGATGAGATTCAGAAGATGATAAATGAAGAGGTTCTTCAGAGATGTGAATCAGGTCCCTGTGTGTTTCTGCTGGTCATCAAAGCTGACCGATTCACTGAAAAAGAGAGAGAAACTGTGGAGAAGATCGAGAAACTGCTGGAAGTCGAGCGCCTGAAGAAAACCTGGATCCTCTTCACCAGAGGAGATGAACTGGAGGATGAAAACATGACTATACAAGAATTCATCAATGAAACTGAAGAGCTGAAGAACCTTGTTCAGAAATATGATCAGAGATACCACGTGTTCAACAACAAGACGAAAGGACATACTGGACAAATTCAAGAGCTTCTTATAAAAATATTTAAGCCACACATGAACAGTTTGGGTGAGTGTTTTATACAAATATATATAATTCCTGACACTTTTTAATCAAAATTATTTGCCATGAGTATATTTCTTCTTTGTTATGAAGGAGATGTCCTAGAGACATTGAAGGAGAATCCGCTAATGAGGAAAATACCTCAAAACACTGAACCAGACGCTCCTGCTGACCATCTCTCATCAGACGGCTTGTTCTTCTGGGTAAAAGTGGAGTTGGGAAGAGTGCAGCTGGAAACACAATCCTGGGACGGAGAGAGTTCATATCTGTTCAGAGAATGAATTCAGTTACCCGTGAATGTTCAGAAGCACACGCCACTGTTTCAGGCAGATCTGTGTCTGTAGTAGATACTCCTGGATTCTTTGACACACAGATGAGACCTGAAGAGTTAGCTGAGGAGATAGCCAGAAGTGTGTATTTATCCAGTCCTGGACCACACGCTTTTCTCATTGTGTTTCCTGTGAATATGAGATTCACCGAAGAGGAGCAGAAGATTCCTCAGATGATTGAGATGATGTTGGGTCAGGAGGTGTTTAAATACTCCATCATTCTCTTCACTCATGGAGATCTGCTGGAAGATGAGCCCATAGAGGACCTCATTAAGGAGAACAGGAGATTAAGACATCTAGTTCAGCAGTGTGGAGGCAGATATCACATCTTCAACAACAGAGATCTGAATAACAGAGAGCAGGTGAATGATCTCCTGCAGAAGATTGACTCAATGATAGAGCAGAATGGAGGAGGACACTACAGTAACCAGATGTACGAAGATGCTCAGAGATTCAGAAGAGAGGAAGAAGAGCAAAGAAAACAACAAGAGGAGAAACAAATACAAGAGGAGATTGAGAGAGTGAGAAAAGAGATGGAGGAGAGAGTCAGAGCAGAGATAAAGAGCAGAAGAGAGGAGAAACAAAAAGAGAACTGTGTCTGTAGTTGATACTCCTGAGTTCTTCAGCACTTCCATTAAATGCTGATGGGTGAATGACTAAAAGAAGAGAAAGCCATAGCAGAGGCAGACAGGAGCAGAGCTCTGCATCATTTATCTTTCACACTGGAGACAGAGAGAGATGAAGAATAAAGACCAGGAGAGAGAGAGAAAGATGAACGGAGGAGCAGTAAGAGAGCTGCTGAAGAACTACAGAGCAATGCAGAATAAAAGCGTGTCATGCAGCAGAACAGCTGGAAATGAACAGCTTCCTCCAGCGGATGAGACACAAGAGATCTGAGGCAGTCCGGTAAGAACATGCAGACTCAGTGTATTATTATATAATGTGTTCCTTCACTGTAATCTGTGTCCACACAGGTCTTCAGCCGCCACTGTCAGAGCTATTCAACACATTTAAACACAAGTCTCAGTGTTTCTGAATGCATTCTTACTGCTTCTCCTCTTCTTGATTTTCTGCTGTTGTTAAAGCAGTAACAATATTTTCCAGCAATCTTTTATCAGCTTCCATGCTTTCAGACATCTGTTTGACCTTCTTCTCTCCTCCTCATGTTAATTAACTTCTCTTACTGTTCATTTTGATCACGGTCATCATTCTCATTTATGATAAAACATCTCATGCATTTGCTGCTTTAAAGCACAGAAAAAACATTTGCTTTAGTAAATGCTACTTGTTTATTTCTAAAATCAGTGTAATGTATTTTCAGGTAGAACTCAAGTGTGCAGAAGGTGAGAGGAAACAGATCTCAAGCTGAAATAAGATGCAGGTTTGTACTATATCTTTATGATCTACTTAAAGAGAGAGTTCACCCAACCAACAGTTTCTGACCAATCCATTGAGTCCCGTAGTATTTTTATAATTAATTAATTTATTTTTCTTCTATGGAAGTCCACAGGGTTTAGCAGCTGTTTAATTACCAACATTCTTCTGTATATATATATATTTATCAGACAAATGTCAAGAGTGTGTTGTAACGTGTGTTAGTGGAAGGAGAGCAAGCAGAGGTCTAGCAGGCAGCAGAGTAAAGAGTTAATGTGCTTTAAACGATCATCCGTCAGTGTCTTGGTGTCTTTATGATGATGTTTGCAGCTGCTGTTCCCTGACTGTACACCACTGCTCTGCACTAACACACACAACAGCTTAGAAAGAGTTAGCAATCTGCCTTTATTAATACAGCAAAGATATCAAATATCTACTTCTTTTCCAAAGCAACTTACACTGTATTTAAGTGATTTAATTAATTTTATTCCCTGCAATTTTTTGTATTTCATATTGCTTTTACTTTAGAAAAAAACTTTAAAAGTACATTTTTTTTAATTTAAAATATTCTTATTTTTGTTATATTTAATATTTATTTTACTTCAGAAAAAAATAAAATATTAATAATAATCATTCCAGTAAACTCAAGACAGCCAAAACCTAAAAATAAAACTATCAAAATATCAATTATTGATTATTGGAAAAAACAAACAAAACAATGCTCTGAATTAAAGTATTTTCCATTCATTTCCTATGGGTGCCCACTTTTGTCCACGAAGGACAAATGTAGGAGTTGACACCCCCCCCCACCCCAACAACTTAACTTTGTTAAATTGAGTCCTTTTTTTTATTGTCTATTCTGGTAACAAACTTAGAACTAGCCAGGACTTGTACTGCTCAGATTAAGGAAACTATTAAATTTTATCATGTGTTATCTTTGCACTGAGGCGGCACAGAAACAACACACACGTGGCATATTTACAGACTGTTTAACGAGGAATGCATTTAAATTCATAATAACGATGTTATGAAATTAATGTTGTAAATATAAAGTTTTGAATATACTGAACAATTTAAATAACTCAGTTTATACTTTAAAAATGAAACTGAAACGGCCAGCAGCAAGTCATTGTCTTTCTCACTGAATCATTCATTCAATCGATTCATTCAAACGGCTGATTCATTTAGGAACGAAGCAAGTGACTCTCTTTATGAATGGATCATTGACTCAGATGAATTCATCAGTAAACAGTGCTGTGTTTTCTTGGAGATGTGCAGTGGTTAATCTGTGATCTGTGAACAGAAACTTGATCTGATTTCACGATCTGTTCTGTGAGGAGCAGCACACACACTGATAGAGAAGCATTTCTATTGGCTGCAGTCTGCGGAGATTATGGCCAATCACAAAAGACAGCATTGCACAGTGAACCACAGACACTGATCGTGGCAAGCATCATAGCAAACATAGCAGCTTCTGTCTTAAGTGACACAGTGGAGAAAGACAACGCATGTGTATCACTATCAGTGTGTTGAATCATGATTATGATTTTGATTATGTCATGACTGCAGCCTAATATTCCTGCTGTCTGGGGTTTTAATGTTGATCAAACAGAAGATGAGCAAGAAATCATCTTGTTGCTTGTAGTTTATTTGTTCTTATGTTATTATTGTTTCACAGATTTTCACTGAACACAGCACACAGAGAACCGTACCAAAACGTGACCCTAAAACCATGATAAAAGCAGAACTGTGTGTAATTTGAAGCGTTACACTACTAATAATGTAGCATCCCTGTAGGTCCATTCAGACTCAGGTGTGTGTGTGTGCTTTTACTAACATCAGAGTGCACATGGCACACAGTTTGAGAGTTCGGAGAAATCTGCAAACACTGCTCTGAACAATAGTGTCTTTTTTTCTTGTGCTTGCAGCTTCATCCTGAGAATCAGCTCTGATCAGATCTGATGGGAAGGAATCTCAAACGGTCATCAGCCTGAGCTTTTCACAGTGTTTCTCATCAACATTACTGCAGTGTAACACAACCAGAGTCTGAGCGACTGAGAAGATGCTTGTTTGATCGCTGATCTAAACACTGACCGCTGTCTGTTTTCTTGTTTTTAATCAGAATAATGACTTACATGTTTACAAGTGAACTTACTTGTTTAGTTTTAATGGATGAAGCTAAAATATCAATGGTGTTAGCAATAATAGCATTACTGTTAGCATTTTTATCAGGCTCCTATATTTATGTTCAGTTATTTCACTTAATTGTGTAGAAAAGGACCTGTACATTGATATTAGAGTAAAATAACTGAACCTAAACAGAGGAGCATGATAAAAATGCTCATTTTAGAAGAACAACTGTGTTGTTTAGTACATTTAAGATATTGTGAAATTTTTTGTTTTATTTATTTTGTGATTTTATATGTGTGTGTATATAGTTAGTATTTATTTTTATATATAAACCCTTGGTAATTTTGTAATTTATTTGTTGAAGCATCAATTAAAATTTTAAATGAAATAATTTTCTGTAAATGAAATTACTGTGACATAATTAAGACAAATGAAATAATATATTGAGAAATCTGACTGAAAATCATATAGTTACTCTTATGCTGGTGACCTGGGTTCGAGTCCCACTTAGAGCTAGCTGGGGCAAGATAAAGAAATGTTGTCATTTTTAAGACAGTAATGTCTGATATTAGCTCGGTTTTCCTGTAATCACTACACTGTAAAACCCGACAAGTAACTTAACTCAAACCGTTTGAGTAAACAGATATCCTTAAAAACATGACAAGTTATGTTAACTCAAACCGTTTGAGGAAACCGATTGCCTTAAACCATTTAAGTTTTTAAAACTTAACAGTTATGAGTACTCTGAACTTAATTCAGTTGAGTTCACTGAAAGAAGATATACATTGCAATTAAATAATTAAGTGATTAATTGAGTGATAATTGTGAATTAGTGATGAACAGCTGCTGTTAACAAACAGAATTACTGAAGAAAGAGAAACACAAGAACTACAACTGACTTCAGACACAGCCTTAGATAAAATAAACTGAAATAAAATACATTAAATCTCTCAAGATCTGATTAAACAACCCCACAAACAGCATCACCAGCTCCACTTATTAATAACCAGACTGACTTTTTTTTCTGTCAGACGTCTACAGAAGATCTGATTGAGAATTAACTAAGGTTTAGATGTTGATTTATTGTTTCACTTAAAGTAACCATGTTAGAGATCAGTGTTTGCTTTAGTTGGGCTCGTGACTCTTGATTTCTGTCTTAGTTTTTTCTTTGGCTGTTGTAACCATTTGTTGTAACTCAAAAGCCCAGAGAAAATATCATCAGGTGTTATACACACACTCACACTCTTAGAAGCTGCTTTTATCCAAAGCAACTTACGGTGCATTCAGGTTAGCATTTTTTATCTAACCTGTACCTAGATGTTGGTTGTTATACTGTATATTGGTGATGATAGTCATTGATTATTGAACTGTTTGGAGTCTAATCTCTGATGAAATAGGTGTCGTGTAATTTAGTTGGATTGATTACAGTAAAAGTGATTCTAAGAGCCAGTGGTTTTGTGGTAATCAGTTAATATAAAGAACTTTCCAAACAGTTTGGTTTTCTGTGGTGTCACTTAGTCACACACAGACATCAATAATCAGCATATGAACCTCAACAATGGTGACCATAAACAAAAACAATGCAGCAGAGCATGCTGGGAGCCATGGATGAGTTTTGTACTACAATAGTACCCAGCATGGGTTGCAGCATGTTTTTTTTTTTTTCGTAACCATTGTTGAGGTTCATATTCTGATTATTGATGTCTGTGTGTGACTAATTGAAACCATAGAAGACCAAACTGTTTGGAAAGTTCTTTATATTAACTGATTATGAAAAAACCACTGACTTTTTGAATGTCTTTCATTGTAATCAACTGAACTAACTATGGAACACATATTTAGTAAGATTTTGAACTCTGAACAGCTCCATAATTGATGATTATCATCACCAATATGCTGTATAACAACCAATACCTGATAATATTTTCTCTGGTTTTTTTTGAGTTATAACAAACATGTTTCAAAAACACATGGTTACAACGTCCAAAAAAATAATAATCTAAGACACAAATCAAGGGTCAAGAGCCCAACTAAAGCAAACACTGATCTCTAACATGGTTACTTCAAATGAAACAATAAATCAACATCTAAACCTTAGTTAATTCTCAATAAGATCTTCTGTAGACGTCTGGTTATTAATAAGTGGAGCTGGTGATGCTGTTTGTTAACAGCAGCTGTTCATCACTAAAGCTCAATCAGCACTTAATTAATCACTTGATTACATAATTGCAAAGTTTTAAAACTTACATGGTTTAAGTAAAGGCAATCTGTTTACTCAAACGGTTTGAGTTACTGTGACTTGTCAGGTTTTACAGTGTATAATAAGTGTTACTTTCTGAAAGAGAGGAAGGTAAAATCCTCCGAGTATTAATACTGTACTACTGGAGTCTCATCTAGTGTTAAAGATGAACATGAGGTTGTGATAGAAATCCATGCAGGCAGATCAACTCTTTCAAAAATTAAAAGAAAATGCCACCATTTTTCCATATTCCATTATGTTCTTCCTTCAACATAGACGAGTTGATATGTACCTCTCCCGTCGTGCAGGGATCCTAAGGAATGAATGGTGCTAAGCTAAACGCTATCATAGTGGCGCTACATCAATTAAGAGCATGCACTGAGATGGGAGAGGTACATATCAACTCATCAAAGTTGAGGGAAGAACATAGTGGAATATGGAAAAACGGTGGTGTTTGACCACTATATTTATACAGAAAAGAATACAAAAGTTATTACTGCGTATATTAGTGCTACTAATAATGTTCACCACTTGAAGGAAACAAAAAAATAATACATTACAAAGTCTTACTATTATTCCTACTTTAAAATTACAATTTAATATGTTTTCAAAGTGTAAGTGTCATTTCTTTTTCAGCGTCTGATATCACATTATCACTTGATATTTCATTAATACATGTGTGTATAATACAAGCAGTATTATAATATTATTAGTGATCTTGTGTCCAAACTAGTTCACCATTTAAAGAATCCAGCGATTATGTGTGAATAATCATCTTTAAACATACAGATAATTTTATTATTTTATTTAGAAAAACAAGAGCATTTATATAGACTCAACTTTTTTACAACTTTAAAGCACTTTTTCACACTGAGTGATGCAAAGTTAAAGAAAGGCACATATTTCTCTTTTACCATGAAACAAAAGCTCTTTATATACACAGATACTTCACAACACCTGAGCAGCTTACTAAAAACACAGAAACATTTGTGTTGGTGAAATTAAACATCCATGTCCAGCTCTTACTGATTTATGAAATGGTAATGTTGATCAGGGATCAAATCGATCCACCATCGAATACATCTGTGCTGTTTAATTGCTTTTGAGATGATGTGTTTTCCTCCATGTATAAAAGACATCTCACAGTTATATTCTTCATCTGTAAATGTTAATGGAGTATTGTAATGGGTTAATAAAATGTTAGCTAATACAGTAGCCGAGTAAAAATACTAAGCTCAAATGAGTTAATGAGTTGTGTTTCTTATAGCAGTTAAAATGTAGTCCTTCTCTTTATTTATTGTCATTTTTAATTTAGTGATTGTAATGCTTTAAAGAGCAATGATAGATTGTAATGTTCTCATCTTCTGCTCTCTGTTCTAACTGTAAAAGGCACAGCTGTCACAGAACCAGAGAGAAAGGCTGTGTGGCTGTATTACACTGTAAACCCCGACAAGTCATGCAACTCAAACCTGCCTTGACTTAAACCATGTAAGTGTTAGAACTTTGCAGTTAATTGTGTGATTAATTAAGTGCTGATTGAGCATTAGTGATGAACAGCTGCTGTTAACAAACAGAATTATCGAAGAAAAAAGAGAAAGGAACTACAACTGACTTCAGACACAGCCTTAGATAAAATAAACTGAAATAAAATACATTAAATCTCTCAAGATCTGATTAAACAACCCCACAAACAGCATCACCAGCTCCACTTATTAATAACCAGACTGACTTTATTTCTGTCAGACGTCTACAGAAGATCTGATTGAGAATTAACTAAGGTTTAGATGTTGATTTATTGTTTCATTTGAAGTAACCATGTTAGAGATCAGTGTTTGCTTTAGTTGGGCTCTTGACCCTTGACTTTTGTCTTAGTTTCTTCTCTGGCTGTTGTAACCATGTGTTCTTGAAATATATTTGTTGTAACTCAAATATAACAGAGAAGATATAATCAGGTCTTGTTTGTTATATATCTGATTGAATAGACGTTGTGCAATTAGTTGGAATAATTAGTAAAAGTGATTCTCTGATAATCAGTTGAAACCCTTTTCCGAACAGTTTTTGCACAAGAAGTTTTCATTTATAGTGTTAATCAGACTTACACAGACATCAATAATCAGATTTAGGAAAGTTATATTTAGTTTTATTAACTGATTATCACATACCTACAGGCTCCCAGAATCATTTTTACTATGGTGAATCATTTTCATCATCTGTGAATCATACAGAATCATTTTTACTATTATTATTTTCCTGGTGGAATGACCTGCCCAACTCAATCCCAGCAGCTGAGTCCTTAGCCATCTTCAAGAATCGGCTTAAAACACATCTCTTCCATCTTTATTTGACCCTCTAACGCTAGCACTCACTATTCTAATTCTATTTTTAAAAAAAATTCTAACTACCTTTCTAATCTTTTTGTATTCTAACTATTTTCTTTTCATTTATTATACAATTATATATAAAAAAATACCTTTAACACTAGCTTGCTCTACATTTACAGATACATTTACTCTTGGAATGTCTTCTGGTTCTAGGTGTGAATGGGGGAATAGTTCATTGGATAAAGAATTTTTTAACAAATCAACCACAGCAAGTTTGTGCTCGGGGGTTCAAATCAGATTTTATATCTTTAAACACGGGGGCACCCCAAGGATGCGTCCTGTCACCTCTTTTATTTTCTGTTTATACAAGTGGTATTAGAGCGCAGCATGAGAATTACAAACTATATAAATATGCAGATGATATGGCACTTGTGGCACTTTTATGGAAAGACTGTGTACATTTTGAGTACGAGGAGCAGGTTTTGAAACTAGAAAAATGGTGTGAAGAAAGTTCTTTATTGATAAATGTAAGTAAAACAAAAGAGTTGATTTTAAATCATTCAGAGCCTCTAACAGAAATAATGTTATGTGATCAAACTGTTGAAATTGTGAAGACTTTTAAGTATTTAGGAATCATGATAGACTGTATATTGAACTTCTCTGATAATGTGGCTCTTATTTGTAAGAAAGCAAATCAAAGGCTATTCTTGCTAAGGAAACTAAAAGAATTTTGTGTGAGCAAAGCTGTGTTGCAAAGAGTTTATACAGGTTTAATTGAGAGTGTTTTAGGGTATAATATAACTGTGTGGTTCGGATGAGTTACTTCTGCGAATAAAGTTAAATTAGACAGAATTATAAGAGTAGCTGGGAAAATTATAGGATTAAAGCAAAAGTCAGTCGCTCAGTTATACCAAATTGCTGTTCAGAGAAAAGCTTTGATTATAATGAGAGACACAACACACCCCTTGAATCAAGTTTTTGAATTATTACCATCACGTCATCATTACAGAACACCAAAAGCAATTAAAGCAATATATAAACAAACCTTTGTACCAAATGCAATAAGTCTTTTGAATAAGAGGTAGGAAATGTATATTTTAATTTTGTCATTGTGGATGTTGTGTATGGTTAGATGTATTTATTGGGTGTTTTGTATTGTTAATTGTTTTGTGATTGTATGGCGAGACCAAAGATCAATTTTCAGCTTAGGCTGAACAATAAAGTACTACTACTACTACTACTACTACTACTACTATTCTTTTTCTATTCTATCTGTTTTCTTTTTATTTATTATATTATTTAAAAGCCGTTGCTACGTATACTGCGTTTAAGCTAACTGAGACTTGTTATAGCACTTATATATCATTGCTCTTTTGTTGTTTTTGATTATTTCCATTGTCCTCATTTGTAAGTCAAAGCGTCTGCTAAATGACTACATGTAATGTAATGTAAATGTAAATGTACTATAATCAATACAACATCCATTTAACCAGAGATTATACTTTGAATGAAATCAGCCCACTAATTAATGATTGTCATCATAAATATACTACAACCAACTACTGATCGCATGTTCTCTGGGCTTTTGTGTTATAATATACAGTATATATGTTCCAGGAACACATGGCTACAACAACCATAGAAAAAACTAAGACAGAAGTCAAGGGTCAAGAGCCCAACTAAAGCAGACACTGATCTCTAACATGGTTACTTCAAATGAAACAATAAATCAACATCTAAACCTTAGTTAATTCTCAATCAGATCTTCTGTAGACGTCTGACAGAAATAAAGTCAGTCTGGTTATTAATAAGTGGAGCTGGTGATTCTGTTTGTGGGGTTGTTTAATCAGATCTTGAGAGATTTAATGTATTTTATTTCAGTTTATTTTATCTAAGGATGTGTCTGAAGTCAGTTGTAGTTCTTGTGTTTCTCTTTTCTTCAGTAATTCTGTTTGTTAACAGCAGCTGTTCATCACTAATTCACAATTATCAATCAGTTAAGCACTTAATTACTTAATTGCAATGTATATCTTCTTTCAGTGAACTCAACTGAATTAAGTTCAGAGTACTCATAACTGTTAAGTTTTAAAACTTGAATGGTTTAAGGTAATCGGTTTCCTCAAACAGTTTGAGTTAACATAATTTGTTGGGGTTTACAGTAATATGTGAGAGAGCCAGTGGTCATATCATTGTGTT
This sequence comes from Cyprinus carpio, assembly GCF_018340385.1. NCBI lineage: Eukaryota > Metazoa > Chordata > Actinopteri > Cypriniformes > Cyprinidae > Cyprinus > Cyprinus carpio. The sequence continues at coordinate 817,853 of NW_024872754.1, forward strand.
TTATTGGTCAGTGTTAGAGGAGCTCAGCTTAGTCTGACAGTTAGTCTGCTCCGGACCAGGCTAGTTTCCCAGAATAAGTTCCCACAGTGAATGAGCTTGATCTATGTTAAATTAGATTGATGCAACCAAATCATTTGGCAATGAGTCAGACTAACTGAAATAAGCCTGGCTTATTTAGTAAACTTGAAACTTGAAGTTAGAAGACACTTAAGTTAATTTATGATCTGCTGTCTGTATGAACCAGAGAAATAAAAGCAATCATATTGCATCCATTGCATCATATTGTGTTGAATCAAATCGAATTGAATTGAAATCAGATCACATCGTAACAGGGGTGTATCGCATTGCATCACATCGCTAGCTGCTTCATGTGTATCTTCAGTGTATCGTATCATTGGCTGTGCATCGAGATGCGTATCGCATCAGTTATGAGATGCACATCTCTACTAAATACTGAAAAACCTCTAGCACTCGCTGTTCTGCTGCTGGTAATGTGTTTTGTTTCTTAGTTTATTGCTGGTTTACTGCTTAACTGGCTTTCAATACAAATAGGATAGTAAATAATGTTACGGTGGTGTTTCAGTGTCAGTCTTTTCCTGGGACGCTCCATCAGCAGCAGCCTCAGTCTGATTAACAGATGAGTATTTCATAACATCAGTCTGTAAACAAATAAAAGAACACAGAGAGTAAGAGAATGAACAGGATCGATGATTTAGTTACACAGAGACAAAAACTGAAGACTGGAGATGTGTTTTTGAGGAATTTTGGGTTAAATTACCTTATTATTTTGCTTCACTGTGCTGCTTGTTAAACAATAATGAAAAACTCAGTTACATACAAAGATGACTTTGGCAAATTAGAATGAAAATACATATTTTCACATAACGCACAAACAAAAAATCTATTATTTCCATCTTGTTCAATCAGCTGTATGTAATACTCACTTTCCCTTTGCTTACGGTAGTAAATGATAGCAGCAGCAACAGCCACGAGTAGAATCGGTAATGTAGGTTTAACTGATGTTTCTGCAGGAATAGATAGAAGAGGAACTGGATCCTGATAGAGCTTCATGTTTTCACTGAGATTTCTGGAATAACTACAGCAGCCGAAGTCCAACCTGAACCTGGAACCATACAGTTTCAGATTAACTGAGATTTCTGGAATATCTACAGCAGCACATACTCCTGCTACAGCAGCCAAAAACTGACCTGAACCTGGAACCATACAGTTCCAGTTTTACTGATGTATCTAACTGAGCTGTGCAGATTTCTGCTTTGTTCATCAGTTGTGTACTACAGATTTAGCTGGTAAATAATGGTATTAGAAGAACAGGAACTAAAACAACATCACTGCTTACAGGAAAACTTCTTGCATTGTGCAGGTTAATAAGATTATTTAAAATATTACTTAAAACAGTCAGAGGTGGGAAGTCCAGGGGCCCAAGAGTAAAAGTCCTGCCATATTTTTGCTCCATCCATGAACTCAGCAGCTGATTTCACCAGAGGAGGAACCAAGTCATTCCTTCCAAGACACAAACGAGTCTTGAGTCAAATCCCAAGTCCTCAAAGATTTAAAGTTGATGAGATAATTATGTGTCTAATTAAATGATGATTGTGCATTAGTGATGAACACATGCTGTTAACAATCAACATCACTGAAGAAAAGAGAAACACAAGAACTACAACTGACTTTAAACACAGCCTTGGATGAAATCAACTGAAAAAAAAACCCTTTTTCACCATATTTGTAGTCAGTATTTGCTTCAGTTGAGCTAGTAGGTAACTTACGCTTATGATGACTGTATGATCTTGATTAAAGTTTCTTGATTGTTCTTTAAAAAAAGAGAGAAATCTCGTTACGCAAATGCCACCATAATGCTTCAATATTAAGAAAAAAAAAAAAAATTAAAAATAGGCATGTAGCCTGAACATTTATCATATGATCCTCAACAGTGGTGAAAATCATTATTCATACTGCAGTGCATTATGGGAGTTTTTCATGTATTGCAACATGAAGCATTTTGTTGATTGTCACCATTGTAGAGATTCATATGCTGGCTCTTGATATCTGTGTGTGTGTCTAAAAGCACTGGAGTTCAAATTTTTTTGTGCATTACACAGATTTAAAATTAATTTCCTGTAAACATTATAGCAGTATTTTTTTTGCATGCTGTAGTTTCATTGGGATGATTATTCAAAACCTGAACATATGGGGAAAAATGGAAGACAAAAGAAACATCATTTTGGATATAATCAAACCAGCTCATTGTAACTGTATGTTCACTGTATATCACTGATCCCTCTTCTCCATGATACCACATACAGAGCTACAGAGAGAGATCTAGCACAACAAGTCAAGGGTCAAGAGCACAACTAAATCAAACACTGATCTCCATGATGGTGGCATCATTTTAACCAATAAAACATCAACATCTGATCCTCTGTAATTTTCAAATAACAGCAGGTGTTCACAATCATCATTTAATTAGTCACCTAATTATCTCATTAACTTTAACTCTTTGAGGACTTGGGATTTAACTTGAGACTCGTTTGTGACTTGAAAGGAATGACTTGGTTCCTCCTCTGGTGAAATCAGCTGCTGAGTTCATGAGTGGAACAAAAATATGGCAGGACTTTTACTCTTTGGCCCCTGGACTTCCCACCTCTGGTTTGCAATGGAGGACACTCACCAGTGACAGAAACACTGAAACTCCTCATCCTTCTAACACTGAAGCTGCTGCTGCTGCTGTTGATCTGTAGATAATAAAGTCCAGAGTCTGTGGTTCTGGTGTTTGTGATGGTCAGAGATCCAGTCTGATTCTCCAGCTGCAGTCTGTCTCTGAATCGCTCTTCAGCATCTGTGCAGGTCTTACTGGGATGTGAATTCATTGCAGCGATGCAGATAGCATTAAATAGCCATGTCATCGCGTCATTTGTGTTTTTTATTAGACCAGGATGTAAAGTGACAGATTCTCCCTCCATCACTGACTTCACATCATCTTGTTTGGCAGGAGGAGCATCTGAAACACAGACCAACTTCTGCTGGAGGATCTTTTGATGAAAATAATAATCAACTCCACAACATGTGCAGATATGAAAACAATTGCAAACTTAAGATCACTTTGAGAGGTGTAAAGTCCAGGGGCCAAAGAGTAAAAGTCCTGCCATATGTTTATTCCACCCATGAACTCAGCAGATGATTTCACCAGAGGAGGAACCAAGTCATTCCTTCCAAGACACAAACTAGTCTCAAGTTAAATCCCAAGTCCTCAAAGAGTTAAAGTTAATGAGATAATTAAGTGACTAATTAAATGAAGATTGAGCATTAGTGGTGAACACCTGCTGTTAACAATCAACATCACTGAAGAAAAGAGAAACACAAGAACTACATCTGACTCCAGGCACAGCCTTGGATGAAATCAACTGGAAGGGGGGGGGGGACTTTGCCACTTTAATTGTTGTTTGTGTTCAGTGTTTTTTGGCTCTTGAGCCTTTTAAGAATTCAGAAATATTTCCTTCTAAGCAATTGCAATATTATTTCATAGCAAACATTTATACAATGCTGAAACAAACCTTGAAGTAGCAGATTAAATTATACTTTTCATGAGTGAATGTTCCTGGTTTAAATATTTTTAGTTTACTAACAACACTTGTTTATTAAAGAAAAGAAAAAACTCATTAAACAAATGCCACAATAATGCTTCAATGTTGAGAAAAGAAAGCTGTTTAGGATAAGGCTTTTAGACATGAACACTTATCATATGATCCTCAACAGTGGTGAAAATCATTATTCATACTGCATTGCATGATGGGAGTTTTTATCATGGTGTTACCCAGCATGCATTGCAGCATGAAGCATTTTGTTGATTGTCAGCATTGTTGTGATCTATATGCTGGTTCTTGATGTCTGTGTGTCTAACAAGTGCTGGAGCTCAAATTTCTATATGTCTTACACAGATTTAAAATTAATTAACAAAATATTAATGCAGTATCTTGTTTGCATGTTGTAGTTTCACAGGACTGATTAATCAAAACCTAAAAATACAAAGAAAACAGATGTTACTTTAAATATAATCAAACCAGCTCATGATGACTATACAATCACTATAGCACTGATCTCACTACTTCACAACATTACATGCAATGCTACAGAGAGAGCGCTCACACAAGAAGTCAAGGTTCAAGAGCACAACTAAAGCAAACACTGATCTCCATGATTGTGGCATAATGCTAACCAATAAAACATCAACATATGATGCTCTGTAATTCTCAATAACAGCAGGTGTTCATTACTAAAGTACAATCTTCATTTAATTAGTCATTCAATTATCTCATTAACTTTAACTCTTTGAGGACTTGGGATTTAACTTGAGACTAGTTTGTGTCTTGGAAGGAATGAATTGGTTCCTCCTCTGGTGAAATCAGCTGCTGAGTTCATGGGTGGAGCAAAATATGTCAGGACTTTTACTCTTTGGCCCCTGGACTACCCACCTCTGTGTTTACATTAGGAGTGTAACGGATCGCAAAATTCATGGTTCGGTTCGATACAATACAGCAAAAAGAAAAAATGCCAGAGAAATTTCTTTGATATTTTACGAATTCTTTGTTTATTAAACATTTTTTTTTTTTTTGCTCTGAACAATGATGGAGCTATACTTGACCCATCTTCTGGGGTGTCTTCTTAGCGGCATATAAAACAAAATTTTGGGATTTTGCGATCGCTGAATATATCGCAAAATCAAGGAAACTCCTCAATTTTCGCAAAAGATCACAAATTTTCGTAATTGCCACAAATTTTCCGCATAATTTTGGCTTAGAAGCGTTCCGTGACATCATCGCAAAGCGCATTCAGTCAAAGAAAGGCCTTGTGTTCTCATCAGGACCGATTTACAAGAGCTACATTGGATAAACGAACCGAAAGCGGAACGAATCCGTGTTACTAGTCCGGGCTGCGCAGACCGTTTATCTGCTCGAGCCGCAGCCGCGGGCTGAACTCGATCACGCAGCACCGTTATACACAGCGCTGGGAGATACAGTGTGAAGAAAGCAGTAGAATTCACCACAGAATCAATAACATCTCTGTGAAATCTTGTGAGAAGCATTCAAATTCAGCGAAGAATTCTGTTAAAGCTGATATCAGAACAAACGCCACTGATGTAGAAACCAGAAGAAACATTGTTCAATAAACACAAAATCTCCACCATTGACCATGGATTTAACAGTAAGACTACAGGAACAACTTGTGGCAGAAATGGTCTAATGTTTTCGAGTGATTTTAAATGCTTCACACAACTTTTCCCAGCACTTCAAAGCTTTAAGTATTACCGAATCTGAAAGTTATTTTTAATGTGATGATATTTGTTCATCCTTAATAGGTTTCCCCAATGTATACAACTAAAAGTTTTATAATGTAGGAAAGCAAACACTTATTTAAAAAAATAAATAAATAAATAAATAATGATATTAAATGACCACTAGTAGATGGCTGCAGAGAAGTACTTATAGGCCATTTCCATTCCCTAATATAGCCTATATATTTTTTGTATTCATTAAATTATATTTAGACATTATGAATGACAGTAATATAAGTACATTTTATCAGATGTAATATATTTATTACATCTGTAAGACGTCTGCTAAAGATCTGGGAATCATCTGCTATGTACTCTGATAAACGTCTCAGAAGCAGTTTTACATGCATTCTAATAAATGTCTATTTGACATCTGACAGGAAACATTTTAGAGACATACTGCAGATGATAAAGCACTCTTAAAAATACATCTTGCATATGTAAATGCAGACATCAAATAGACATCTCCGAGATGTACATGTGTGATTAGGGAGAGTGCTTTACTGTCAGGTACTGGAGACACCTTCTGTAGAACTTAATGGCACTAGTGCTGGTGTCGTCGAACGTTAGTCTGGAGCCCTACAGTGCTTCTCGAAGTCAGAAAAGTCATAACAGTGTTAGAAGAATGTTGTCTGTGGTATATTTTCACTGCAAAACAATAAGAAATGGCGCAAATATTATCGCAAATTTTGAGAAAAGCCGCAGCAAAATCATTCATTTTGATCGCAAAAATCACAAAAAAAAAATTGTGAAATCCTGGAGGGACTGATTTAAACGGTTGATTCATTCAGGAACGAAACACCATCATGTTGCTCAGAGATGCAAAACTGTGCTGTGGCTGTGTTTGGAATTGTTTTTGTTGGCGAAATCGAGCAAAAACAGGCAATATGGCGTCTAAAACGTAAGTCTCAATTAATTTCTTGCTTACTGAACTGTTGTAAAAATCATTTGTAATCATTCTGATTTTGGAAGAGAAAAAAAAAACTATACTCTTCTGTGATATTGATTAACTACACTGTAAAAAATGACCGTGAAATTTACAGAAAAACTATGTAAAATCCATACAGAAAAGTATTGTAAACCCCAAAACATATTTTTTTTGTTTAATTCACAGTGGAATTTTGTAAACTATTAAACATAATATTTTGTTATATATTTACAATAACAATATGTGATTGTAATCAAAATTATTTGTTAAAATTACAAATTATTGGTATCAAAAACAGAGAAATACTGTAATACTCATAACAAAACAATTTTGTTAATTTGACATGCAAATATTTGTAAAAACTAAAGTTTTAGTCTGTTGTTTTTAAAAATACAAATAAAGTATGTATGTCACTTTACAAGTTTATGCCGTAGGCTAATTTTAGCATGATTGATGAAACGATGCAAATTGAGGTAATACATTTTTTTCCACAAAAAAATAAAAATAATTGTGAACCTGAGAGGTTGCCCATCTATATATATAAAAATATGGCTACAATTATAATAATATTGTTTTTATAATTTAGGCTATTTGTTTGTAGCATATTGTACACTGTAAAAAATAAGTGTCATTTTAACTGTACAATTTTGTAAAAACGCTACAAAAAAAAGTGTTAATAGGTTAACAGTAAGTTCCTGTACTATATACAGGGAAAAACTGTAAAAGATCTAACCAGACATTTCATGTAATTTTACAGTAAAATGCTGTTAATTTTACAGTTTTTAGAAATAAAAAAAGAACAAATCAAATGTATAATTTACAGTCAAAAACTGTAAACTGATATTCCCATAATTCCCTGTGTGACGCTCCACATTTGAAAGTATTTTGTTTAAATAATCATGTTTTTTTTAATAGTTTTTTGTTATCAGTTGTACATTTGGGCTTTATGTTACATCTTCTGCTGTTTAATGAAAGTTTATTGAATTGTTTAAGTATCGTGTGTCACCATGATGGTGTTTTGTGTTTGCATGAATGACTTTGTGCACCTTCTATATATTAATATAAACTTCTGCTTGTGGCGAAGCTACTTGTGATGAACTTCGATTCTTCATGTGGCTTTCTCTTTTACCACCTGCATTATTATGGTGGTTGTCAGTATGTTAAAGGTACAAAACAGATTTTAATAGCAGTGTGCGTTGTTGAATTTACTGGTTTACATTAAAATTTTCTTGTTTGTAAATAACAGTTTTATACTGTAAAAATTTACAGTTTTTGGCCGTAATTGTGTTTACAGTTTTTCTGTATTTTTTACAAAAGTATTCTGGCAACCACAGCTGCCAAAATTATTTTGTAAAAACTACAGACTTTTTTTTACAGTGTACTGTAAAATTTACAGTTTTTGGCCGTAATTGTGTTTTACCGTTTTTCTGTATTTTTTACAAAAGTATTCTGGCAACCACAGCTGCCAAAATTATTTTGTAAAAACTACAGACTTTTTTTTACAGTGTATATGAAATCATGTACAAATACTGTATACATTTTCTGTCCCCATATCTTGAATTTTGTGATCATTCTAAATGTATTTTAATAGACTGAATCATGCAGTTAAAGAACTGTAAATGCGCACTCGTCTCACACTAATCTATCCTAACAGAATAACATGTTGTAATAGGATTAGTCCAACGAATCATTCGGTTTGTAATGTGTACTGAACCGAAAGCCTCGTACCGAACAGTTCAATACGAATATGTGTATCGTTACACCCCTAGTTTACATACTATATGTGTGTACTGTGTATATTTATTAAGTATATATAATACACACACGTATATATTTAAAAATATATATATTTGTATGTATTTGTATATATGTATATTCTTCTGTATCATCCGCGCCACAAGGATGGTTTCTACGTGTATTAAGCATTGATTTGAAAGAAAACAGCGCATCCTTGTGGCGCGGATGACTCAGAAGAGCATACACAGCATACAGTGATATGGAGGAGACTGCTGACAAAGGAATTGTTGAATAAAGTCATTATTTTTATTTTCCTCGCTTACAAAAAGTGTTCCTGTCGCTTCATATAACCCAGATTGCACGTCTGATGGCAGATGGAGTTTTCTGACCACGACTTTCATACTTTCCTGGACCTTAACACTGTTATTTATTTGGCAGTCTATGGGACAGTCTCAAGCCTCCCGGTTTTCATCCAAAATATCTTAAATTGTGTTCTGAAGACGAATGAAACTTTTACGGGTTTGGAACGACATGGGGGTAAGTGATTAATGACAAAATGTTCATGGTGGAGTATCCCTTTATTAACTTACCTTGAACAGTAATATTGAATATCTTTTCACGGCTGCTGCTGTGGATGTGTACTGTATAGAGTCCAGAGTGTGTGGTGTTGATGTTTGTGATGGTCAGAGATCCAGTCACATGATCCAGCTGCAGTCTGTCTCTGAATCTCTCAATACACTCAGCATCTGTGCACATCTCACTCTGATCTCCAGTGATTACAGCGATGTGATGGTCATTAAAATACCATCTGATTCTGCCTTGCTGGTTTGTTTTAACAGCAGTGTATAGAGAGACTGAATCTCCCTCCATCACTGACACACTGTCTGTTTCAACACCAGACGCTCCTGAAGAAGAAATTAATAAACCATTAGAAATCATGTCCGGGACAGTGGGACAAGTTTATACAACAGGAATGTGTTTCTACAGATCATAAAGAATGAGAGGAGAGATATATGTCTGGATTTATAATGTAAAACAGCAGAAGAACATCACTGATTTATATCATCAAACAAACATTACGTTTTTGCATATTTCATACAGCACGGATGATGTCCTTTATTTTAAGAGGGTTAGCAAATAACCTACTGTTATTTATCATTTAATTAAGGCTCAAATGACACTATTTCACATATTCACTCTACACAGTTTGTCTGTGAACACAGCGTCTGTGTCAAGAGTAAGGCCTATGTAGAAATATTCTAAACTCTATTTTGATTTTCTTTCAGACAGAGTTGTAGTACACACAGTTGAGGATGTATGAAGACGAACCCGAGGTTGTTTTTCAGCTCAAAGGGTCAAGGGTCAACCAAATCAAAACGCATCACATCACCAAATACAGGACTTCTTGAGACTACACAAATATATATACTTAGCATTCAAAACAAACAACATGTTGTCTTCAATGTTAACCTTAAATATTAAGAGAGAGTCATATGGAATCCGCAGCTAGAAATGTCTAAAATACAATAACAGGATGTCAAATTATTAAAATGGCTTACCATGTAAGAGCAAAACACACAGTGTGAGAACAACATCTAACATTCTTCTCCACGATTTACAAAATAAGACAAAAAATATGTAACGTTAATTTTCTGCTCTAAAAGGAAGAAAGAGTGATAAAAAGTTGTGTAAGATAGCGGCGTGATGCAGAAGCTCATAAACGTGTGTAATCCCAAAGGATAAAAAAGTTTCGCCTTTGCCTCGCCCTACAACAATGCCTCGCCTTTGTTCGCTTGCAACAAAGAGTCTTCTCTTCTCCAGTGACCCGTATCCACTTCTTCTTCTTCTGCTGATAAAACCGGTTTCACACTGCAAGCGTGAGTGGAGCGTGTTTGTTTTCACTGTCCATGTTAATCAATGAGTGCATTCACTTCTGATGGACCAAATAAATATGATTTCACACAAAACATGCACAGAACAACAATGTCTAGTGTGTTTTAACATGAACTGGAGTACGTCATGAAAGAAAATGAAGAATAAAAAGTCTGTATAGAAGATTCAGCCATTTAAACTTGTTTTTAATTTTTAATTGCCATAAGCATTATATCTTAAAACATTTGATCAAACTCACAACGAACAATTCATCTTGTTCAGGATCTTAAGTTACAATGGAGTAGGCCAGAAACATAAGAAATGCATTATTCATTCATTATTGACAGCTTCTGTAAATATTATATTCTGTAAATATTGCACACGTGTTCACTTACGATTGACATGACAAACTTATGGTTTTTATTTATTTTCAGTCCCACAGTTACAGAAACGGAGCTATAGACACAATGAATGCACATGAAACATACTCACATATACAACATTCGGCTTAATAAAAATATTATGAACGTTCAGCGTGTTCACCTCGGTTAGAAACACAGCTTTTCATGTTTAAAATTAATCTCTATGAACAAATAATGACTTAAACATAATATTCTCATTTAACAATGAGCTAAAATAGAATGATATTATATTGCTCCAAAAACAGACAACAAGGACACAAGACACAAATAATCTATGAATCATATTTACAGCTTCAGGAAAAATATCAAGCTTTAAATTACGATTGGCTAGAAACGCATAGCCTACTTTTTATTATTATTATTCAGCTCTACATAAATAATAACTTAAAACATTTTGACATTCTTACTTAGCCTCACGATTAGTTAAAATCCAATGAAAAAAATCGCATTTCCCCCGATCACTAACAAAAACGGAGCTTAATCACAAGTAATTCACATAAAGCATATTGACAGCTTCTATGATACACAGCAAAAATCCAGAGTGAAATTAACTCTGCTGGGAGTACATGTGAGACCACACTCAAGAGTGTGAAAGTGTTAAAATAGGAGTGTTAAATTAACACTGAATCAGAGTTAAAGTTAATGAGATAATTAAGTGATTAACTGAATGATGATTGACCATTATTGACGAAACCTGATGTTAACAAGCAGAATCAACAAAGACAAAAAATCAAAAAATTTTATGTCACCATTATAGTGGTCAGTGTTTGCTTTAGTTGGGCTCTTGACCCTTACGTTTAAAATTAGACTTGGTTTTTGGCTGTTATAACTCAGTTGTAATAGAGAGACGAGCAAAAATAAAAACATGATTATGTGATATTAGTTATGTTTTTACATAGTAATTATTTGACCTGAATCACCGAACTTATTTAAAGCCTAAAACATAAAGGAAATTACTAAGACAATTCAGGTAATAATTCATTCATGCCACAGTGCATCATGGGAGCCATGGATGAATTTTGATAGGTGGCACCCAGAATGCACTGCAACACAAGTTTCCTGCAGCATGCTTTTTTGATTGTCATCGTCGTTGAGGTTCACAGGTTGATTCTTGATGTTTGCATGTCTAAATGAAAGACTCTTTTGAAAGATTTTTAAACAAACAACTTATACGAAATTCCACAGATTGTATTTAAAATGCTGGTAATCCTATGCTGAAGAATCATTCGGCCGGAATAATCAACAATGAAAGTTTAACTCAGTGATTCAGGAAAACCAATATTTTTTGTTTGCCCGTCTGTTTTATAACTCCATTACAACAGCCAAACAAAATCTGACTTTAAAATATTAAGGGTCAAGAGCCCAACTAAAGCAAACATTGGCCACTATAATGGTGACATAAAAATAGTGATTTTCGTCTTTGTTGATTCTGCTTGTTAACATCAGGTCTCGTCAATAATGGTCAATCATCACTCAATTAATCACTTAATTATCTCATTAATTTTAACTCTGATTCAGTGTTAATTTAACACTCATATTTTAACACTTTCACACTCTTGAGTGTGGTCTCACATGTACTCCCAGCAGAGTTAATTTCACTCTGGATTTTTTGCTGTGTATCTATGGTTGTGTCTTGATAGCTAAAGCTGAAGGCATTTCTAGGATTGTTTACCCAGCTTTGTCCTTAAATGTAAGCTTGCATTTTGCCACAATTTTTCCCCTCATATGAGTATTATATGGAATAATCAGAATGTGCAGCATGGAAAAAAAATCTATCTTTATTAAGGATTGGGTTGACAAAGGTGTTATTTTTGTTTTGGATTTATTGAATAAGGATGGTAGCTTTTATTCCTATAATGAATTTATCAACCTTTTTGGAGTAGACTCCTCACCTAAAGTTTATAACTGGGTTATTAATTCTATTTCACTTAAACTTTTGCATATGGTTAGGTCATACTGTAGCTACAGAGTAATGCCCCAGTTGTCTATTGGAGGTTTGGAGCTTTCCATTGTCAAATGTAACTATTTCTGGATTAGGAGATTTCTTATTAGGAAGATCAGCTGTCATCCCAAAGCTTTTTTCAAATGGAAACTAAATGATCCTTCTCTTTCTACACAGCAAAAAATCCAGAGTGAAATTAACTCTGAAGATCAGCTGTCATCCCAAAGCTTTTTTCAAATGGAAACTAAATGATCCTTCTAAACCGATGTGAGACCACACTCAAGAGTGTGAACAAGTATCCTTAAAATAAACCGTTTGTGTTAAATTCACACTGAATCAGAGTTAAAACTGTAAAGTTAATGACTCTGAACTTAATTCAGTTAGTTTAAGTGATTTAATTGAGTGATGATAATTGACCATTATTGAACACGTTAAAGACCTGATGTTAACGAGCAGAATCAACTGACAAAGCCCTCACTAAAAGACAAAAATAACACCGTTTTTTAATGATTGCCTTAACCATTATAGTGGCCAATAGTTGTGAGTTTGCTTTTAGTTGGGCTCTTGACCCTTAATATTTTTAAAGTGATAATTGTGATTTAGTTTGGCTTGGATTTGTATGGAGTTATAAAACACCCCACAAACGGGCAATCACCAGCTCCAAAAAATATTTCTGTGGTTTTTGATTGAGATCAGGTTTGAGTTATGTTTTCAGTTTCATTGATCAGTGGTTATTGCCTCTTGCCGAATGATTGGCTCTTCAGAAAATATCATCAGGTGTTATATAGACAGACACGACAGACAGACAGCTGGCACTTTTAAATACAATCAAAGCAACTTGTTAGGAATTTCTGTAAAAGTGGTGTTTGTTCAAAAATCTTTCAAAGGTGTTGTGAGTTCTTTCATTTTAGACATGGTTCAAACATCAAGAATCAAAACCTGTGTGAACCTTAGTCAACGACGGTCAACAATGGTGACCATAAAAAACAAATCAAACAAAGCATGTTTCCATGGATGCATGCATTGAGCTTTTTTTTTTTGTTGCAGTTGCATATTTGCTGGTGCCACCATATCAAAAATTTATGTTAATCCATGGCTCTGACCATGAACTGTAGCACTGATTTGGCAGCTCCATACGAGATGATGAATATGCTGTATTACCTGAATTTTTTTCTGGGTTAGTTATAATAAAGGTGTTTCAAAAACACATGGTTACAACGTCACAACAAATTATCAAGGGTCAAGAGCCCAACTAAAGCAAACACTGTCTTTAACATGGCTTTAAATCAAACATCTAAAAGTCAATAAGATCGGTGACGTTTTCAGGTTTTAAAATAGCTGGTGATTATAACAGCAGCTGTTCATACAAAAACATAACTAATATCACATAATCATATATTATTCTTTTACTCACTCGTCTTCTCTATTACAACTGAAGTGTTTATAAGTGCCAAACCATATCTAATTTTAAAAAACGTAAGGGTCAAGAGCCCAAAAATCACTAAAAGCAAACACTGACCACTATAATCAGGTGACATAAATATTTTTTTTACTTTTTTTGTCTTTGTTGATTCTGCTTGTTCAAAACATCAGGTCTCGTCAATAATGGTCAATCATCACTCAATTAATCACTTAATTATCTCATTAGTACTTTAACTCTGATTCAGTGTTAATTTAACACTCATATTTTAACACTTTCACACTCTTGAGTGTGGTCTCACATGTACTCCCAGCAGAGTTAATTTCACTCTGGATTTTTTGCTGTGCATAAAGGCTCTCTGCCCAATTCCCCTTCTCTCCAGCAGAGTTAAACATTAGCTCAGCATTTTTTCTCTTAAGCTCTCTGCCCATTCCCTTCATCTCTAACATTCTCATTCCACTTAAGATCAGCACATTCAACAGTTCTATTCATCAACACACTTACGAGCATCCTTTACCAACTTGCGAACCAAGGCAAAAATCATTCTGAGTGTTCGCTACTTCCCTTGGCTTATAATTCCTAAGCATTCCTAGACATATTCAGTAAACCTTTATTAATCAGCATCAATCAACCTTGATCAAACATTTACCATCCGCCTCATTATGAGGGTTATCTGTGTAACATAATATTCCCACTATAACACATTTTGTCCTTTAAACATAATCTGTTCATTTTGCAGTGCAGGTAACTGTAAGCCTTGTAGCTTTTCCTTGGCCTCAATCTTAACAATATGGTTGGCTAGTTACTACCACATGTTCATAGTAAATGTATGGTCTATCTGCATTATCTAGCCAATTTTCCTCACCCATATTTACAAGGAAATATGCACAGATGAGCAAGCTTTCTGTACAGCCAGGCATATTACCAGTTTAGCAGCCATGGCCTGATAATTTTAATATTATTCTTACAAGTTCTAATTTCCTTCACATAATTCTCTATAAAAAACATAATATATATTAGATTGCAAAAATTTAAATGCTTTTCATTACATTGTTCACATCTTTGGTTTCTAAAAATACCTCTATATCCCCAACTGGATATGCTTAATGTATGAGACCTTAACTAGGACAGTCAGATTCGGGCCAATATAAACTAACCCCTAATGTCATCTGGATGTCTGCTGGGTTGCTGACTTACTACAGCTCTCAGGCTTATAATGTCAGGTGGACTTCCAGAGGTGGTCCAATTTTTCATCTCGTCTCATTTGTGCTGCACTTTTAATTTTAGCTTGTGTTATTAATAATTATAATGTAAAAATCAAGTTAATCTAACAAATTAACTTTTAAAGTCTATATCAGTGCTATAGACCTATGCAGTAACTCGAGTCAACTACTAGAACAACAACATTATCAGTAATGTCAAACAAATACACAAAAAATAAATCTTCTGATAAATGTAAACAACATCATAATCTCTTCGTTCCATGCTGTATCAGAATGAGGTCAGGATCAGGATGATTTAATCAGTCACTTTCCCCTGCTAAGAGTTGCTCCTCAATCTTTCCTTGATTCTGGCAGGATCTTAATCAGTTGAAACAAACAGCGGGCTTTTAAGCCACCAGTTGAGTTTCCTCATTCTCCTCGCTGGTCCCCCTAAGGGACTCTTCTGCCCCTGCCTGGGTTAGAGGCACACCTTTCAACGACAAGGAACACCGAAGCCATGTATATCGCTGTCTCATCGGACATTCCAGATTAGCGGAGTAAACCATACTTTATATCAGAAGAACTACCTATACCTGTGATAGGAAATCTTAAAATGTTTTTGTTAGAAACAACACGTTTACTCATCACCTAGTCGATCCTTATTGTAGTGACCTGTGAGGAAAAAAATCATGTGGACTGAGGGCTGTCCATTTTCCCAAAAAATCATGTGGACTGAGGGCTGTCCATTTTCCCAATAACACCAGTAAAGTGAGAGGACTAGAACCCATATCATTCCAATTTCAGTCAATATCATTTATTTTCCCATCTGATTTCTTTCCTCTTCCCCCCGTATACCACGTCTAAGTGGTATACACTAAAGTTCAATTCAACTCAGCTCAACTCAACTATTTATGTGTTGTTTCAAGGTATCTCACTATCATCAAATAATTTCTGAAACATGACCTGTGAAACACTCAGCCCACATGTAACATGTTAACAAGCACAATGTATTTCATACATATGACACATAATCAGTTTGATGAAGTCCATCATGACATCCTGAAAGGGAAAAATAAAAGTAAAGTGTGGGGTGGACAGGGCAAGCCTTCTTGCTCTACCTTCCCATGTTTTACCCTGCGCAGGTGTGGCACTTTTCTTTTCCTGCCACAAAATATCCCAAGCCAGGATAATTAGCCAAATTAATCCATAGCCATTATTTTCTGGGGCATAATCTACCTTGTGTGCCCACTTAGAAAATTTTTGAAACCGCTGTTCATGGCAGTTTGTCTGCCTTGGTGCACCATCACTCACACACTTTCACACACTCTCACACCCACCTCTGGCCAGAGCATCATCTCTTTTTGTCACTGCCTTCACAGACAGTGAATTGAATGGGGAATGTCAGTTTCTAGGGTGGAATACCACCAAGTCTTTCTCAAATAAAACAATTTTGGTACCGACAGAAGCTACTCAACGTAGGCACTGTGGCATTCCCCTTGTGACAGTGTCTAAACGTTGGACTATAACCGTTGGATGATGTCCATCACAATGGGGCTGAATTTCTCATCGCGTTCATAACCCCCAAATTTTCACTACTTTGTCAAAATAATCTTTTAGGCCTAGGCATGCCATTATTGAAAGAACCAATTTTAATTTCTGAGATATAATTATTCTGTGTATTTTAGTTTTGTCTTTACTAGTTTTTTCTATTGCTCATGAGCTGCTCTTAAAGATTGGAGATCTCCACATAATCTTGGATCCATGGCCAAAAACACTTACATCATGTAACCGCTTTCTCTGGGTATGACAGCATTTGTGATTTGACAAGTTTGGAATTTTTTTTTTTTTTTTTTTTTTTTTTAAACTTAATTCAGCCCTAAGAAATCTATATTTACCAAGATGGAGTGACTAGTATCATTGCTTTACAATTCATATTTTGATCTTGGACACTTTGTGCCCTCTACTCCCCTATGTTTTAAGGAATCTTGGAACATCTATGTTTATCAGCTTTACAAGAAGCTACATCAGAGTCTAAACTCTCCCTGTATTTCACAGTAAGTCCTCTCTATGCTAAATCCAGTCCAAGTTTTAGCTGATTGAGAAATCAAGCAAACATTTAACTTCTTTCATATGGTTGGACTGATGCCTATACAAAGAACTGCTATTAGACCATTGAATTATCACGTTGCAAATTAATATGACAAATCAAAATCTGAGGCGGTCTCTGTAGTGGTCACTGTATATGCAGTACCTGCCCACGAGGGAAAAGATGAAAGTCTCTGAAAGTCATTTGAACATATCTTGGCTGTCTTAGTGTATTTTTCCTTCTGCAGTGTCTTCCAGTCTGTCATTTGGTGATGAGGATATGGTGGGGCATCGGAGTTTTGACTCAGGATGCAGTTATCTTCGGCTCTGCCTCTCATGGCAGATGTCTGCAATGTTTTCATTCTTTCTCCATTCCAGCCCCTCCCAGAAGTGTCAGATTCCTCTTACAGGGGGTGTAGCCGATCACTCCTCAGCTTTTCCTGTTCTTCACAGCCATAATGTCTCTTTCTTCATGTTGGATCGCCCTTTGGCAGCTGCCCAAGATGTCGTCTTGTTGCTTCTATAAAATGAACACTCAAGAGAACCGCATTGTAAACTTTGACCACAACTGCATATAAGCAATCTCTGGTATGGTCAGTCATCTTGTGCAACTGTCCAAAATTTAAGGAATCTCATCCAGTTAACAATATATATATATAGCAGTTCTTTGGTTTATTTTAACCCTCTGGAGTAGATTAACGCGTATACGCGTTTTGGGGTATTTTCTCCTGATAACCCCGAAAAGAACTTAAATTACACTTTCAGTTTTGATCGTACAGATAAGAGCAATAGGCTACATCAATCGAATCTGTAAAGGGTCTACTTTTTTTTGTATACAGACATAATAACAACAAAACTTTGTGCAAATATAAAATAAAGATAACAAACAAGGAGTGCTGTCTGCAGCTTTTGTCTGCGCTGATCTTCAGTTACAAACACGTCATTAAAATGAACTGTAACTCAGTGAATACTCAGCACAGAGACATGAGAGAGATATCTATAGAAAGCCTGACATGTCTACTTTTTAAACTAAACAAATGCTGCCGAAAACAAATATTCTGTGATAAAGTAATTCATATGAAAACAACGCAATGTCCGTTTTTCACGTCTCCCTTCATTATCTTCTAATGTGATCACGGCCCCCGCGCCGAGCGCGCTATTGAGATTCAAATGTTTCACTGAAGCGCGCGGCTTTTGAATACGCCCACACAACAGAAGACAACAGCAAAACTGTTCTTCAAGTTTTTTTTATTTTACTGTTTGCTTCGCGATGAGAGGAATAAGACATAATTCACCCCAAAAAGATGTGATGTGGTTGAGGATTTGAGATTTGGATTTCCTCAGAAAAAAAGAATGAAGCGCTTTATCCAGCAGAGATCATAAACATGAGTAAGTCTCTTTTTATTTATATACTTGTACTAGTTTTCACATAACGTGTAAACATTTTACTAGTTAGACTTTTTCCAAAGACTTTTTCCAAACTATAATTCCTGACTAAATGTTTAATCAAGTGAAATATTATGAAGTTTCAATAACAATATACACTACTATACCATTCAAAAGCTTGATGTAAATAATATAAATGTACCAATAAATGTAACTGTAACAAATGTAATAAACAATGCTGTTCTTTCAATTTATCCCCCCTAAAAAACCTGAAAAAAATATTCTCAGCTCTTTTCAACATTAATAATAATAATAATAATAATAATAATAATGATAATAATGATAATAATAACAATAAATGTTTTTTTGTAGAAAATCAGATTGTTAAAAGGATTTCTGGAGGATTGTGTGACTGGAGTAATGATGCAAAAAATTCAGTTTGAAAGTCAGCTTTGATTGTTCCTAATAAACTGTTTAACTGCACTCACAAGTGAATATTAAATTATGTTGTGGGATAATTAAATATATTCTAAATAAACTACAAATATAAAATTATATACATTTATTTTGTCCTCACATTCTTTCTTGTAACTCATCCCTCTCAGTGACACAGCTGACTGAATGGCTCATTATGCAGCTCATTATGCAGGCCTTTGTCTTCTCAGGTGTGAATTCATGATAGTTTTACGCCTACTCGCATATGACTTTTACCAACAAAAAGTGTTTTAGAAAATTTAAATCAATATATTGTTTTCTGTAAGTGAGTAAACAAGATGATTTTCACATCATTTAGAAAAAAAAAATTCTAGGCTACAAGCTCCATTTCTCAAAAGTCCCGGGAACCAATGTTCTGTATGTGTTTTATTGCCTTATTCAAGTGATTTAACATTTTTAGTTTTTCACTAACCACGCATAACATTTTTTTTCTCAAAAACACAATCATGTACATACATGCTGCTCACATATTATCATAGGCCAGTTTGTGCTGATTACAGTGAGATTAGACTTTAGCCATTCAGATTTATAAGAAACTGAAAAAAAGCACAAATGTCAGGGCATGACAAAACTTCTCCAGGCCCCAAAAATACCCTTAGACTCCAGAGGGTTAATAAGCAAGTTCTTCTTTTGTGGGGGAGTGAAAGAAATTCTTTATTTGCAAAATGTAGAATTGGGCTGTAGAGTGTTCTGTCTGATAAGAGCATTTCCTGCTTCTATAATTCTTATGAATACATCAGCCTGATGCATTGTATTATAACTTCAGTCTGAAATCTTGTAAATATTATACCCAATGTAACAACCAAAGTCAAGATTTTTTATTTTATTTAAATTATTAGCTTAATATGGCCGTTTAAAATAGTCACTCAATCTTGTTCCCATTGATCACAATGCACAAGTTATTTTAGTTAACACATTGTGGAGATTGAGACTATAGTTTTTGTATCACATTTCAGGCTGTCCCCCAGAGATAACGGACACAAACTTCATGCTTGTAAAGATAAAATGTAATGCAAGCTATCTCTTTGAAAATATCTATTTATCATTATATTACTTGTTTATTCATCAATATTATTCCCTTGTGGCTCCTACTTTTCATATAAATTAGCCTTTAACTTTTCAGAGCCAATACTTAACTCAAATGTCCTAAAAAAAATTCTGCCAAATCATCTAAATACAGTTTTCATTTCTGCTCATCCGTCTGATCAACAGTACTGTCCTAATTTTGGCTTTGTTGGTTACTGACATGCGTGCTTACATTCCCCTTCATATTGCGCAAGCTGACATTGCGAATTGAAAATACACCTAATGGAAACACCAATTTCGCAAAAACTTGCTGTTTTTATTCATATTTTATATTTTATTATTAAAAAATTAATAATTCGCAAACCTGTTGTGGAAACAGGGTTTTCGCATTTACATGTTACATGCCGTATGTAAAAAGTCATATGATAATTCTTCAATGTACAATAATCTTCAAAAAACATTTCATACGTCCGGTATAAGGGTTTTCCCCTACCATTAATGCTTAGACAATTTACACTGCACACGTCTGCGGTGAAGTTTGGCTCTGATACAGCCAATGAAGCTGATCACACTCTAGTCAATGCTTGTGTTTGTTCCAGCCACGCCACACATGTTTCTGAAGTGGCTTTCAGCTTCTGTAAAGATACATGCATACACCTCCTTTGAATAAATATAGCCAAAATCAGTTGCCATGACTTATCGCGGGTGGCAAAATATTACGTTTTAGAAGCATAACCTCGGTTAATGGAAATGCCAATTTTTCGACATTTATTAAATATCACCAAAGTTTTGCGCAAATCTGTAATGGAAACCCACCTTGTGCCTCTTAAAATAGCAACTCACTGATCTAACACAGCTGAGAGAGAACAAAGCAAGAGTAGATTTGTTTCAAACTTCACTAAATCCAAGTGAACTTAGAATGGCAAATAGCCATTAGATGAATGTGCACTAAACAATCTGCTGGAACATACTACTCTGCTGTTTCACCCATCCTGTATAGATCAAGGGACATACATAGACAATTAAAAGAATTGCGATTTATCAGTTTATTTGTTTTAGTGCCTTGCAAGGACTTCACAAAACTCTCAAATCATTTAAAAATCATCAATCTAGGAAGGACTGAGAACACTCTGGCAAATAAATGGATAATCTTTCACAAAGCATCTATTTCGAATTTTAGAAATAGGTAATGAAAGTTTTCAACAAAACATCCACTCTTCTTCTCACATACCAAATGTGAAGATAACAGATTGAATGCCAAATATGGCTCAATCAAAATATCGAAACGAGAGTATCATCAATTTCTCTTTTAGACAGGGAGGAATGATTAAATTATTTCTTACCTGTCTGTTGAGAAATCCCGGACGAGCCCCCAAATTGTTAATTAATATACAAATAAACTGATCCCGTCCTATCTCGTTGGCACCAAAGTTTTCTCAGTCCTCCAGAAGTGTTCACGGCCGTGGGAAGAAAAGGCACAACAGACACAAAATCTGAGTATACCTTCACTTCAAATCTTTATTGTCTTACACAGGGTATATATAAGGATAAAATGAGGGTGGTTTAGCCCTTTCAACCAATAGGATACAGATTACATATGTGTTGAGTATGAGCCAAAACAACAAGTTATATAAGTCATACATATGTTCAGGAACTACTGGACATATAAGGAATAATACTGGCAGTGGGACTCTTCAACTTTCAGTAAAGGACAACCTAAACCCAGTAACCTGGGCCCACAAAGGTCCCCCACCATTCTTCACCGATTGAACCCTATGCATCAACTGCGCATGCGGGTATACATTGAGGTAAAGAGATATAGGAATAGAAAAGAGAGAGAGCACACAGATGGGAGGAGGGAGAAAACCAAGGGGAAAGAAAGGGAGGGTAGGAGCAAGGCAGCAGATGAGATCTCATATAATAGAAAACATCTGGAAGGGAGGAGGGATTATAGAGAGGCACAAAAACATCTGGCAGAGAGCATAATATAATCTAACAAATATCTACAATCCACCCAAAGCTATAGTAGTTAGACTTCTGATTTTCCCAACAATCCTTCAACACAGCTTTTGCTGGGTGAACACAGCTATGACCCTGGAGATTGACCCAGTATGCATACATTAACTTAACTCTCCTTAACCGCATCAGAAGTTCTCCAGTCTCAACCTGCAAAGCAGCAATAGGAGACGATCTAAAAGCTCCACAACAAATACGCAACCCTTGTGATTGTTCTCTGTCCAACCTAATCAAATGACTTTCAGCTGCTCCCATATATGATAAACAGCCATAATCAAGGGAAGACCTCATGAGAGTCTGGTAAATCCTCAACAATGCTCCTCTTGCAGCTCCCCAGTTCTGACCAGACAAACACCTCAACAAATTATTAACTTTTTTACACTTAATTTGAACATACTCTATATGCTGCTTCCATGTAAGTTTCTCGTCAAATATAACTCCCAAAAACCTCACAACACTCACTTGTTCCAACTTTTGCTCATAAAGTTTTAATGTCTTTATGTCGTCTTGAAAAACAAATAACTTGGGTTTTAATAACCAGAGGTGGGAAGTCCAGGGGCCAAAGAGTAAAAGTCCTGCCATATTTTTGCTCCACCCATGAACTCAGCAGCTGATTTCACCAGAGGAGGAACCAAGTCATTCCTTCCAAGTCACAAACTAGTTTCAAGTTAAATCCCAAGTCCTCAAAGAGTTAAAGTTAATGAGATAATTAAGTGACTAATTAAATGATGATTGTGAACACCTGCTGTTATTGAAAATTACAGAGGATCAGATGTTGATGTTTTATTGGTTAAAATGATGCCACCATCATGGAGATCAGTGTTTGATTTAGTTTTGCTCTTGACCCTTGACTTGTTGTGCTAGATCTTTCTCTCTGTAGCTCTGTATGTGGTGTTGTGGAGAAGAGGGATCAGTAATATACAGTGAACATATAGTCACAATGAGCTGGTTTGATTATATCCAAATTGATGTTTTTTTTGTCTTCTATTTTTCCCCCCATATGTTTTGGTTTTGAATAACCATCCCAGTGAAACTACAGCACAAAAAAATAACTGCTATAATATTTACAGGAAATTAATTGTAAACCTGTGTAATGCACATAGAAATTTGAACTCTAGTGCTTTTTAGACACACACACAGATATCAAGAACCAGCATATGAATCTCTACAACGGTGACAATCAACAAAATGCTTCATGTTGCAATACATGAAAAACTCCCATAATGCACTGCAGTATGAATAATAATAATATTCACCACTGTTGAGGATCATATGATAAATGTTCAGGCTACATGCCTAATTTTAAACAGAGTTTTTTTTTCTTAATATTGAAGCATTATGGTGGAATTTGTGTAATGAGATTTCTCTCTTTTTTAAAGAACAATCAAGAAACTTTAATCAAGATCATACATTACAAAAGCATAAGTTAACTACTAGCTCAAGATTTGCACAAGCTTTGCGCAAACATTTACTGTAAAACAGTAATGCAACTGTTTCAAAGCAAATTTATCAAAACTACTAAAAGGCTCAAGAGCCCAACTGAAGCAAATACTGACCACAATTATGGTGGCAAAGGTTTTTTTTTTTTTTCAGTTGATTTCATCCAAGGCTGTGCCTGGAGTCAGTTGTAGTTCTTGTGTTTCTCTTTTCTTCAGTGATGTTGATTGTTAACAGCAGGTGTTCATCACTAATGCACAATCTTCATTTAATTAGACACTTAATTATCTCATTACCTTTAACTCTTTGAGGACTTGGGATTTGACTCAAGACTAGTTTGTGTCTTGGAAGGAATGACTTGGTTCCTCCTCTGGTGAAATCAGCTGCTGAGTTCATGGGTGGAGCAAAATTATGGCAGGACTTTTACTCTTTGGCCCCTGGACTTCTCACCTCTGTTAGTAACAGACATTCTAAAGCCCCACTTATTAGCCCATTCCTCCACCACCACGATTGCATCCTGCATCTTCTTTTCCAGGTACTTCAGATTACGTCCCCGCATCCAAAGGGCTCCGTCATCCGCATATAAAGACCTGCCTATACTTCCATCAATTCGATCGAAAATGTAATTTATCATTATGTTGAAAAGTACTGGACTGCAGACGCTCTCTTGCGGTGTACCATTCTCTACAGCATATGTACTAGAATAGGCCGTGCCAACTCTAACCTCAATTTCTCTTCCAAATAAAAAATCCAGTACCCAATTATAAAGCTTACCTCCAATACCAAGTTTCTCAAACTTCATCAACAATCCCTCCTTCCACAACATATTGTAAGCTTTCTCTGTATCAAAAAGGGCAGCAACCACTATTTCTTTGTTTGTCTGGGCTTTTCTCACTTCTGACTCCAAACATAGAATTGCGTCCATCATATTTCTTCCCTTACGAAAACCACTTTGAAAAAGGCAGAACAAGTTTTTACTTTCCATATAATATGTCAGCCTATCTTTTACTATTCTCTCCATCGTTTTCCCTAACTGCGAGGTAAGCGCAATGGGCCTGTAAT
Organism: Cyprinus carpio; assembly: GCF_018340385.1. Taxonomy (NCBI): domain Eukaryota; kingdom Metazoa; phylum Chordata; class Actinopteri; order Cypriniformes; family Cyprinidae; genus Cyprinus; species Cyprinus carpio. The sequence continues at coordinate 842,233 of NW_024872754.1, forward strand.
TAGAAGGGTCATTTGCACTCTTACCAGGCTTCAGCACTGGCACTATGACTGCCTGTTTCCACACACCAGGAATCCTTCCTGTTTCCCAAACCAGATTGAAAAGCTTCAAGACAACATTAAGAGACCTATCACTTAAATGTCCAAGCATAGAGTAGCAAATACCATCCTTGCCAGGTGTAGATTGCTTCACATTAGAGACAGCCTTCTTTAATTCAAAAATTGAAAAAGGCATATCAAGATCCCGACTTGTAATTCTTTTCCAAACAATAACTCCTGGATTTTCAGCTAAAGCCTCCTCTCTACAGCACTTGGCAGTGCCTGACAATTTCTCAGAACTGTGTACTTTAACTAAAGTCTCCACCAACAGCTCTGCTTTTTCTTTATTACTAAGAGCAGTCTGACCATTACGAAGCAAAACAGGCATAGAATAATTCCTTTTAACACCATTCATTTTCCTAATAACTCCCCATACATCTGACAACTTAGTTTCTCTCTCAATTGTATTACAATATTCCCTCCAGAAAGCCTTTTTTGCAGCTCTAACAGTCTTTCTAACAACAGCCTGCGCTCTCTTATACTGGACTAAAGCCTTAAGTGTATGATTCTTCCTTATCTGCTCAAATGCCTTACTTCTCTCTTTAATTGCAGCACTACACTGCTCATTCCACCATGGTACAGACTTTTTAAGTCCTCTTCCACCAGTCTTTGGAATTGAGACCTCAGCCACCTGAAGAATATTACACACAAATTCAGAGTTAAGTAATTCCACATCATTCAAACATCTTTCATCTAATTCATAACACTTCCTCTCAGCTAAAGCTTGAAATAATTCCCAGTTGGCTTTATCTAACCTCCATCTCGGTACCCGCACTTCATCTTCTTTAATTACATCAATTCCAACTGTTACAATTATGGGGAAGTGATCACTACCCATAGGTAAGTCACTTAACACCTCCCATGATGTAATACCTGCTACTCCACTCGATATAAATGTTAAATCCAAATAACTCTCTGTGTTTCTACAGCAATCATATCTTGTACCTCTACCATCATTAACACAAACAAGCGAATTCAATTCAAGGAACTCCTCAATAATCACACCATTTGTATCTGTATTCAGGCTTCCCCATAATTGTCACGGTTGAGGAATTCATTGACGATCCCTTGCACTTGGTTTAAGCAATTGAGTTTTGTCTTTTGTTCTTTCGGGAAATCAGCGACAGTTGTTGTGCATTACCACTGTCTATTTATACTCACCTCATGCGTCTTGTGTTTGTCAGATCGTTGTTGTATGTATGTACCTGTTGTGTTCCTGTCTCTTCGGCTCCTCGTGTCTCCTGGTTTGTCTCCGGCTGGAAGTTCGCCGTTGCAGTGTTGTCTTCACTATTCACCAACACTGGATTCACCACTTCACGTCTGACCATTGGATCGAGTTGTCCATGCAAGGCTGCGCTGCCTAGTCATCGTCAGCATCGGAGAGACCATCACATTCGGAAGTACCGGTGTACTGCATGTCTGAGAACTGTGTCTGCTTCCCCTTTTGTCACCCTGAGACTGGTGATATTCATCCCAAATAAAAGGATCCGTTTGACTTGCTATTGTCTCCTCTATCCTTACGTCACAGAACGATCTGACCATGCAGGGGGCAGCAAGCGGATCTAATGTCACTGAGTACTTCGCACACAACACGGCCCGTATGGAGCGGCAGGAGGAGAATCTCGCTCCAACTGGAAGGGTGGTGCAGGCATTGGTAGCGCAGGTGTCCGGGCTCACCCAGCAGGTCCAACAACTGACACAGCCCATTGTGCCTAACCCACCGCTGATTTCCCCCGCATCCGTCCGTCAACATGAGCCGCGTCTGCCAACGCCGGAGAGTTATTCTGGTGAGCCTAGTTATTGTAGAGCTTTTTTGACCAAGTGCTCAATGTTTTTTGCTCTCCAACCCCAGACGTTTTGCACTGAAGATTCGAAGGTGGCCTTCGTGCTTACACTGCTGTCCGGACGTGCGGCGCTATGGGGGACGGCGGTGTGGGAAAACCATCGACCCTGTTGTGACTCATTTGCGGCACTCTCAGAGGAGATGAGAAGGGTGTTTGACCGGGCAGTCGCAGGCAGAGAGGCAGCTCGCCAGCTCGCCAGCTCGCAGACATCTGCCAGGGAGAAAGATCCGTCGCCGACTATTCCATCGAGTTTCGCACCCTCTCCGCAGAATGCCAATGGAACGAGCCGGCGCAATGGGACATCTTCCTGCATGGGCTGGCTGACCGCATCCAACACGAGATTTATACACTGGACCTGCCAAAGAAACTCGACGATCTGATCGAACTGGCCTTAAGAGTGGACGCACGCCTGCATCGGTTGGAACAACACACTCGTATGACACTTACACAGAGGAACTTTGGGATCTCCCCACTCAACGCTTGTGATGCGGTCAGCCCCGTCGACAATCACGAGTCCATGCAGGTGGGTCGAGCCCGGCTCTCCCGGGAGACGAGAGAGAGAAGGAGATCCCGAGGATTGTGCCTCTACTGTGGCGGATCTGGACATTTTCTCAATCGTTGTCCAGTAAAAGAGCAGGCCCGGCAGTAAAGAAGAGGATCCTGTCGGGTGGGGTCTCCATCCAGAAAGCCTCTTCCACCCTCCTCCTGGTGAGATTGCAGTGGGCAACTCGGTCACATCACGGTCAAGCTCTTCTCGATTCCGGGGCTGTGAAGGTAACTTTATGGACTGGTCATTTGCACAACAACTTCAGATACCCACCATACCTCTCACTAACAAGATCTCAGTCAACGCACTCAATGGTCAACAGTTACCCACAGTATCTCACACCACCAGTCAGATAACACTCATCACATCCGGCAATCATTCTGAAGAACTGTCATTTCTCCTCATGGACTCCCCTCAGGTTCCCATTGTCCTCGGCCACCCCTGGTTGGTGCGGCATAATCCCAGGGTGGACTGGGGACATAACTCTGTTTCGGCCTGGAGCACTGAGTGTTATGCGTTTTGTTTAGTGTCTGCTTGTTCGTCTCTGTCTTGTTCTGTCTTGCAGGAAGAGCCGGTGAATTTGTCAAATGTGCCCGCCGAGTACCTCGACCTGAAGGAAGTGTTCAGTAAGTCCAGAGCTGCTTCTCTTCCTCCGCATCGTCCCTATGACTGTGCTATAGATCTACTGCCAGGTACGTCTCCGCCTAAGGGCAAGTTATACTCTCTGTCTGTTCCTGAGAGGGAGGCCATGGAGAAATATATTTCTGATTCTCTGGCATCCAGATTCATCCGACCTTCCTCTTCTCCAGCGGGGGCGGGGTTCTTTTTTTGTGGGGAAGAAGGACGGTTCTCTGCGACCTTGCATTGATTACCGAGGGGTTGAATAACATCACGGTAAAGAATACTTATCCTTTGCCGTTGATGTCTTCAGCCTTCGAGAGGTTGCAGGGAGCGTCGGTCTTCACAAAACTGGACTTACGTAATGCTTATCATTTGGTCCGCATCAGGAAGGGGGATGAATGGAAGACCGCGTTTAACACCCCTAGGGGGCACTTTGAATACTTGGTTATGCCTTTCGGGCTCTCCAATAGCCCAGCGGTCTTCCAGGCACTCGTCAATGATGTGCTGAGAGACATGGTCGATCAGTTCATTTATGTCTACCTGGATGACATATTGATTTTTTTCTTCGTCTCTCCAGGAACACGTTCAGCATGTCAAACGAGTGCTTCAGAGGTTGCTAGAGAATGGGCTTTTTGTCAAGGCGGAGAAATGCGCTTTTCATGCACAGTCTGTCCCTTTCCTAGGTTACGTCATTTCGTCTGAGGGACTGCGTATGGATCCTGACAAAGTTAAGGCTGTGGTGGATTGGCCAAGTCCTGATTCCCGTAAGGCCCTACAGAGGTTTCTGGGGTTCGCCAATTTTTACCGACATTTTATTCGTAATTACAGCCAACTAGCCACGCATCTGACTGCCTTGACCTCCCCCAGAACGACGTTCAGGTGGTCCGAAACAGCCGAAGCTGTATTCACCAACCTGAAGAGTCGCTTCGTTTCGGCTCCCATTCTTACGACCCCTGATCGATCACGTCAGTTCGTGGTGGAGGTCGATGCGTCAGAGGTGGGGGTAGGTGCAGTGCTTTCTCAACGCTCTTCTTCAGATGACAAGATGCATCCTTGTGCGTTCTTTTCTCATCGTTTGTCGCCTACCGAACGTAACTATGACATTGGTAACAGGGAGTTGTTGGCAGTCGAGTTAGCATTGGAAGAATGGCGACATTGGTTAGAAGGGTCGGGGGTACCTTTTATCGTCTGGACTGATCACAAGAACTTAGAATACATTCAATCTGCCAAAAGACTCAACTCCAGGCAGGCTCGGTGGGCTCTTTTTTTTGGTCGTTTTGACTTTACTCTTTCGTACCGTCCGGGTTCTAAAAACATCAAACCCGATTCATTATCTCGTATTTTTGATCCATCCGAATGCCCGGCTACTCCCGAGTGCATTTTACCAGAGACTCTATTCATCTCCACACTCCGATGGGAGGTTGAATCGAAGGTCAAGACGGCCTTAGAAGGGGTAACACCTCCGGCCCGGTGCCCACCGAACCGATTGTTTGTGCTGGAGGAATTACGGTCTGACGTTATTCAATGGGGTCATTGTTCCAATGTAGCCTGTCATCCAGGAGTAAATCGTACTAGATTTTTAGTTAAGCAACGATTCTGGTGGCCATCTATGGCTTGCGACATTCGAGATTTTGTTTTGGCCTGCTCGATCTGTGCGATGGGTAAGACTGCCAATCGACCCCCAGATGGGCTTCTTCAACCGCTGTCTGTCCCTTCGAGACCCTGGTCCCACATAGTGCTAGATTTTGTTACCGCCCTCCCGCCATCCCAAGGCGATGCGGTTGTTTTAACCGTAGTGGACCGGTTCTCGAAGGCGACTCATTTTATTCCCTTGCCCAAATTGCCTTCAGCCAAGGAAACAGCGGTGACTGTCATCGATCACGTCTTTCGGTTACATGGCCTCCCGACGGACGTGGTCTCTGACAGGGGATCCCAATTTGTCTCCAAATTTTGGCAAGAATTTTGTAAATTACTGGGGGCCACTGTCAGTCTATCTTCGGGTTACCACCCCCAGAGCAACGGGCAGACCGAGAGAGCCAACCAAGATTTGGAGAGAATGTTGCGATGTATTGCCGTCAAGAATCCTTCCTCTTGGTGCCAACAACTCTCAATGGTGGAGTACGCCCACAACTCGCTACCTGTGTCATCCATGGGCCTATCTCCGTTTGAGGGTAGCTTAGGGTACCAGCCACCTATTTTTCCTAGTCTGGAATCCGAAGTCGCGGTCCCCTCCGCTCACGCTTTTGTCCAGAGGTGTCACCGTACATGGACTAGAGCCCGTGAGACTCTGCTCCAAGTAAGGGCGCGCACCAAGGTTAAGGCCGATCGCCACCGGTCAAGACCTCCCGTGTATGTCGTCGGTTCCAAAGTGTGGCTTTCTACTAAGAACATTCCACTCCGTTCCGTTTCTAATAAGCTAGCTCCCAAATTCATTGGCCCATTTCCTGTCACCAAAGTCATTAGTCCGGTGACAGTCCGCCTTAAACTCCATCCTGCGTACAGAAGAATTCATCCCGTGTTCCATGTTTCCAAATTGAAACACGTATTTTATTCACCCATTAATCTGCCAGCCCCGGTTCCCCCACTGCCGCGACTCGTCGATGGGGAACCCACTTATTCGGTAAATCGAATTCTGGACTCAAGACGGAGGGGACGCGGATTTCAGTATCTGGTGGACTGGGAGGGTTACGGTTCCAGAGGAGAGAAGTTGGGTTCCTGCTAGGGACATTCTGGATCACTCCCTTATTGATGATTACTATCAACAGGTAGGTTCCTCTGGGAGCTCCAGGAAGCGCTCCTAGAGGGAGGGGTACTGTCACGGTTGAGGAATTCATTGACGATCCCTTGCACTGTGTGTGTGTGTGGGCATGGTCGCTGATGATCCTCCGGGAAATCAGCGACAGGTGTTGTGCATTACCACTGTCTATTTATACTCACCTCATGCGTCTTGTGTTTGTCAGATCGTTGTTGTATGGATGTTCCTGTCTCTTCGGCTCCTCGTGTCTCCTGGTTTGTCTCCGGCTGGAAGTTCGCCGTTGCAGTGTTGTCTTCACTATTCAACAACACTGGATTCCCCACTTCACGTCTGACCATTGGATCGAGTTGTCCATGCAAGCCTGCGCTGCCTAGTCATCGTCAGCATCGGAGAGACCATCACATTCGGAAGTACCGGTGTACTGCATGTCTGAGAACTGTGTCTGCTTCCCCTTTTGTCACCCTGAGACTGGTGCTATTCATCCCAAATAAAAGGATCTGTTTGACTTGCTATTGTCTCCTCTATTCTTACGTCACAATACATTATAAGAATTAAAATCACCGCACCACACTATCTTTCCTTGAATCTGTCCACTTACAGCACCTAGGTCCTCAATACTCAACCTCTTACTAGGATTATAAAAATTAACCACTGAAACTTGATCATTACCTATCCAGATTTTAACAACTACTGATTCATACTCCTGCCCCATATTTTCAACTTTGTACCTCAGACCATCTTGAACAAATGTTGCTACTTCCCCACCTTGTCTATCCTTCCTATCATTTCTTATTGCTGTGTAACCTTGAATAATAAAATCTAACTGAGGTTTGAGCCATGTCTCCTGAATACATATTATATGGGGCCTATCTCCCAAATCAGAGATGTACTTCTTAAACTCTTGACCATTGCTGATGAGACTTCTCGCATTCCACTGGAGAATAATTATCATGAGACAGACGGTACACCACTCCATGTTTGAGGTTGGGATGAAAATTGACTCTCATTTAATTTCTCTTCCACTAATTCCCAGCTAGTATTTTTAAAACCGAGGTACTTCTGCGCTGCTTTTACAATTACTTCCTTTCAACTTGAGCAGTACAATTAATAACCTCTACCATGAACAAAACAAAGTCATCTTTTCTCATGAGTAGAGTATCTTCTTTGATCTTACTGCATCCCTGACAAGCAGAATTGCATGCCTCTACAGCCGCTGTTTTATTCACCTGTACGGTTGGCTGAGCAGGTATTTTCCTAGCCGCTTCCGCAAATGAGACCCCAGTTTGGATTTTAACCTTCTGTACCTCTTCAGCTCTTTTGCTAACTGTACATTCCCTGTAAGCTGAGCTATGTTTACCTCCACAATTACAACATTTCAAGGCAGCTCCTTCCTCACATTTCCCATATTCATGATCCCCGGCACATCTCCCACACCTCTGCTTCCCCTTACATACTGCCGTGACATGTCCAAACATTTGACATTTAAAACATCGAAGTGGTGGAGTAATAAACGGCCTAACACCATAACTCATGTTACCAACACAGACTTTATCTGGTAGAACCCTCTCTTCAAACTTCAACATGACTGAAAAACTATCACTCCTTTCCCCATTTCTGTTCATTTTTAGTCGTCTAACTTCTACAACCTTTCCTCCCGATACATTGGATTTAATTTCTTCGACTGGGACCTCAGGTGGGATGCCTGTAATGACACCACGCAAATACTTTACACTGTCAAGCAATTTTCCACTCACATTTTCACCTAAAACTTTACTCAGACTGAGTGCTCTCTCTTTGTGTTTGGCAACCTTACAGATGACTAACAAAGACCCGTCCCGCAAGACTTTCGCACATTTCACTTTTCCAACCAGTGTGTTTATCTCCTTTGTAAGCTTAACCGGATTCCATTTACTAAACGACTCGCCCTCTTTAATCAATTTCACAACTACTTTAAACTCCGTTGCTACTTCTACTACTCCCGCACTATGTACCTCATCTTTATCAGACTGGGAAGATTCAGTTAACTTTCTAGTTTTTTTACGTTTTCGCCTAACTTTCTGAGTATGCCATATACCATCTTTTTCATTTTTCCCGCCACTGGCACCTACTTCCATTCCGATTTCACTTCCTGACACATCATTTCCCTCTGCCATCTCTCAGACCGTCACACCCGGCCCGCTATAATCCCAAACCGGAAAGCAAGAGCACCGCTGGTCCTCCTCCACTTCCTGTGAAGTGATGTATCGATGTTCCCTTATTCCCTATGCCCTTTGAACTGAACATGTTCGCTCTCTTCGGAATGGAATCTCACTTAAAATGGCGGAAAACCCTGTGAAGAACGCACCACTGATCTATATATGACTGGATCGCTCATCGCGTTCTAAACTGCCAGCAGACAGTGAAGCCCCCGGAAGTGTTCGATCCGCCATCTTACTAAACCCTACCGGCAGAGAGCACCATTGAGTCACATTCAAACCGCTGTCCTAAAATCACCCGATTAGAAGCAAATTAGTCAAACAGGACTAGTTTTTATGTTATGTGTATGTAAATTAATGTTTACTTCAGATGTTATCTGCAGTGTTTACGGTCTTTTGGGGCAGTATAAGCGATTTATTTAAACCGTTTAGGTGGGCGTGCCTGCTGCGCACTGATGACACAGGTAACGATCCAACACAAAATACAAAATATAGCCTATTTCTTTAAGAACTATTCTTTAAGAATTATTCAGGAATTATTAAACATGAACGTATTAGTATCAGAAATGGATTTGAATATATTACAATGAATAATACAATTATGTTGTTAATGTTGCTCTATAATGAAATGAAAAGCTTAACTTACTATCTTGGAAATAAAGCTTTATGTCTTTAAATCCGTAGGCTACTGTATATAGTCAGTTATTTCTCTGAATAAATTCAGATTTCAGAATGAGCACTTTGTCGTTTGTTTTATATGTTAAGGTCGTGTCCGTCTGATGTTTATCATGTTCATGATGTTCGCTACTGTAATGAACGTAGGTTTTTAATAAGTAGGGGAAATTCCCGACATTTAAAAAAATAACCGTTTACATGCCTAGGGTGTTTGCATAGTAATAATGTACAGAAATACTTCAGATTTATAAACGCTGATTTGTTAGATGATGCTTTTTCATTAAAATCATACAATTTCCTATTAATTCAATAGAATGTTTACGCACACTAGGGATTACCAATATGGCGGCGCGGCGGCTTCACTTTAATGACGTCATGAGCAATCCAGTTATATATTATAGATCAGTGGAACGCGGGTGTGACCAAGATGGCAGCCTGAACGGACGCAATTTTGAGTGCTTGCACCAAGTTGTCTTATAAATGTTGCTTATAAGCAGTAATTAGATCTTCTGGTTCTTTATTGAGTTGTAACAGCCTGTTGCGTCTTTGACAATTCTTTTTTTGCTTCACCATGGTTCGTAAAAGAGGGCTCTCAGCGTTGTCTGAAAAGGAAAAGGGTAATGCAAGTGCTGCTAGCACAAGCACATCCTCAGTGGTAAGCAGCGGGCATGATTATGTTGTCAGCATGAGCGAAGAGGATTCATTTAGCCTGGCAGAAGAGGAGTTCCCAGCTCTGCCTGCTACTCCAAGCAAGCCACCAGCTGCTAAAAAAAAGGCCAGTGATAATACGCGTTGATATTTCCTCTCAGCTGGCGAACATAACGCAGCTGATTAACTGCCGCTCTGACGCGATAGAGCGAAAGATCTCCGACCTGAGAGAAAAAGTGGATGCTGTGTCGTCTGATTTAAAGACTGTCACAGCAAAGGTGGTGTGCTTAGAGCGGCGCGTGGATCAAATTGAATTGAAAAGCCGGTCAACAAAATGGAGAGAAGAATGGATTAGAAACCTACATGAGACGACGCAATCTGAAGATCATAGGCATTCCAGAGGCAGCTGATGAAAATATTCGTCTAGAAGTCATCAAGATTTGTCAAGCTGTTCTTCCCAGCGAAAGTGATAAGCTTCCAGATGCCATTGATGTTGTTCACCGTCTCGGGAGTGCGCAACAAAGCAGTGGTAGACCTAGAGCAACCATACTACAGTTTTCCACGCGCTCCTACAGAGATGCAGTTTGGAAGGCTGCCAAAAGCTCCTCGTATTTGCGGGTCAAGGGTTTTCAGTTCAGAGAGGACTTTTCCAAGGGAGATCACGAGAGAAGGATGAAGTTGTGGCCGGAAGTTCAAAAAGCTTGAGCGGCTGGGAAAACTTTGTTGGAGGCAGAGCCTTTGTACAAGGCCCGACTAAGTCGACTGAGTTGGGAACTAATGCTGTTGAAGACATGTTGACTTCTGTTGAAGAGTTGAAGACATAAGACGCGTGTTGCGTGATCTTGTATGCATATCTGCACTTTTGGACAGTTACTGTTTCAGCGGATGAAGCAAGAGATTTTTTTTCTTTGATTGAAGAGATGCTTATTTGCCCAAAATACAAGTCTTTATGGTGCTACATTATGTGGTTGACCTTTTTGCCAACTTTATTTTGTTGGTCAATCATCACTCAATTAATCACTTAATTATCTCATTAACTTTAACTCTGATTCAGTGTTAATTTAACACTCATATTTTAACACTTTCACACTCTTGAGTGTGGTCTCACATGTACTCCCAGCAGAGTTAATTTCACTCTGGATTTTTTGCTGTGCAGTTATGATGGAATTACTACAGAGTTCTATAAGCAGTTTTCTGAGATTCTTGCCCCGTTTCTTTTTGTAGTATACTCTGAAAGCTTACAGTACTCACAGCTTCCTACAACTATGACGCAAGGTATAATTTGTTTGATTCCTAAGCCCAAGAAAGATTTGTTGCTTATTGATAATTGGAGACCCATTAGTCTGTTAAATAATGACTATAAAATATTTGCTCAGGTATTTGCCCAAAGATTCAAATTAGTATTAGATTCTATTATTAATGAAAATCAATCTGGGTTTATGAGAAACCGTCATATATGTAACAATATTAGACTTATTTTTTATCTTATTTTTGATTATTCTGACCTTATAAATGATGATAGCTTTATACTTTTTTTTTTACTTTTTCACAGCCTTTGATTCTGTTGAGCATCCTTTTATTTTCTACTGTTTAGAACACTTTGGGTTTGGGGCTTATTTCTGTAATGCCATGAAAACTCTTTATGCAGGGGGAAATAGTTCTGTGAAATTAAATAATGGCACTACTCAAAGATTTGATTTGGAAAGAGGAGTTAGGCAAGGCTGCCCAGTTTCTGTTTACCTCTTTCTCATTGTTGCTCAGGTGTTTTGTCACTTTATTAAATCATCCAATTTAAAAGGAATTCAAGTTGAAGAGAGAAGTGTCCTGATAAGTCAGTTGGCTGATGACACGGCTCTTTTCCTGAAAAATGTTGATCAAATTCAGTCCGCTGTCAAGATTATTTAAGTTTTTTCCAGTGCCTCAGGTCTGTGCCTTAATTTACAAAAATATGAACTATTTGCTTTAAAAAGTTGCCATTACAGAAATATATGTAATATCCCTGTAAATGATTCTCCAACTTATTTGGGTATGATTATTACTAAAAATGTGCAGGAGAGAATCTCACAAAATTTCGATCCGGTGATTAAAAAAAGTAAAGAATAGATTTAATATTTGGTTGCAGAGGGACTTGTCTCTCAAAGGTCGTGTTCTGCAGGCTAAAGCGGAAGGTATTATATAGCTTCCTCAATACACTCAGATAATAAAATAAATAAGATAATTGATCAAATTATGCTGAATTTTTTGTGTAAAAACACTATATTAGAAAATCTGTAATTGTTAATTCTTATAAAAATGGAGGGCTTGATTATTTAGATTTTTCTACTTTAAATAACACTTTTAAAATTAACTGGTTGAAATATTTTCTAAAAAAACACTGATTCTGTGTGGAATATGATTTCTAAATCGGTTTTTGACAAACTTGGTGGCCTTTCATTTTTGATTATGTGTGATTACAGAATCGAGAAACTTCCAGTTAAACAGTCAGCTTTTCACAGGCAAGCACTTTTGGCTTGGAAGTTAATTTACAAGCATAATTTTTCTACACATCATTATTACATCTGGAATAATTGTAATATTTTGTACAAACAAGAGTATATTTTTGAAAACTTGGTTTGATGAGAGCATTCTTGTGGTTGGTCAGTTGTTGAATTATCAGGGGTATTTATGACTTATGATGAGTTTCTTTCATATTTCAACCTCCCTGTTTCTCCTAAAGAATTTGCCTCAGTAATTGGTGCTATCTCTTTGAGTGTTGTTTCTTTATGTAGAGGTATTTCATACTCTAAACGTGTGTCTCTATTGCAGCTAGCTGATACGATTTGTGGTAAAGTTTGTTTTTCGACAAGCAAAGGCTATACATTCCCTTTTTCAAAAACAACTAGTCAGTAAACCACATGTCATTTCCTATTGGTCAAGGTTTATTGGAGCTATTAATTGGAATAAGGTCTGATTGTTACCTAATAAATATATTATTACAAATAATGTCAAGGAAATTTCATTTAAGATACTGCATAAATTTTACCCTGCTAAACATTTTCTATCCAAATTTAACAAAGACATAAATGTAAATTGTTCATTTTGTTTTTTGCAACCAGAAACCTTACCTCATATTTTCTGGCACTGTCAATATACCAAAAGGTTGTGGTGGGAAGTTTCTAAATTTATAAATAACAAATTGGAATGTAATTTTCTTTTGTTATACGAACATGTAATATTTGTTTTTTTACAATATGAAAAGAGTATAGAAAGGGAAGCGTATATTATTAATCTTTTGACACACTTCAGTTTGGGACAGCGTTCGTCGCGCCGTTGTGACGCATTCGCACTTCAAATGCGCCCTCCGGAGTCCATGCACTTAAGTTTGGGACACAGGTTTTTTTTTTTTTTTTTTTTTTTTTTTTTTTTTTTATTGAATACAAAATTATACATACAACCAAGGCAACTGCATTCCTTCTACAGGACATAAAGATATCGAATGATAGGCTCAACACAATTTAACCAAAAAATTACTTACAAAGGATAAAAAAATAAATAAATAAATAAAAACTATATCATATCTTACATTTCACTTATAGTCAGATAAATAAAAATAAATAAGTAGAAACAAATTAAATTAAATTAAATTAAGGGACATCACACCAAATCATATGAAATCAAAAGATCAAGCAGCTTTATCGCACTCCCACCTCTCATTCTCTCAAGGGCTTTAGAATAACACTTTAGATCATTTTTGAACACCACAAGTAGTGGGAGGGACTTAAAGAATCTACATTTATGAATGAAATATTTTGCCTTTATTACAATGTTATTAATCAAATAAAAATTAACACAGCAATCTTTGGGAATACCAAATAAGATATGTTGTAAAGTAAAAGCAAAACCATCAACAACCACCTCTTTTTCTATCAACCAGTCCTGAACTGATATCCAGAAGACTTTGGAAAAATTGCATGTAAAGAAGATATGGTCAGTGTCTTCAGAATCTATATTACAGAAGGAACAGGGGACAGTATCTATTTTAAATTTTTGATTTAAGAATTTATTAGAGGGATAAATCTCATTTAAAATTTTGAAGTGCGTTTCTTTTGCTTTAGGGGGAATAGGAAAATGTAAATAAGCTGTTCTAAGATATTTTACAGTATTCTTACTAAACATGTTATGTAGCTTGTTTCTTTTAATTTGACAGGGATAACATGTTATTAAGACGATCTGTCTTATATACTTGTTAGTACAATGAACACTTTTAAAATTAATATCTCCAATGAATAAATTAGGAAGAGCTGGTTTAACTTTAGCATAAGAAAGGGAGTATCTCATCAGCATTTTTAAGCCAGAAGGTATTGCATTAATGACAGTGAAGAACTCCTTCGGGTGACAGGTAAATCCATGCTTCAATGTAAAAGCATTATAGTCTAAGAGGTTACCCTTTTCATCCATTAGATCCATCACCGACCATAAACTTCTGCTTAGCCAATTCTTAAAGCATAAAGATTTATTCCTGTGCAGTATATATTTGTTGTTCCAGATAGAAACAGTATGAGGTGTAAAATTGTGTTTATGTGCCAATTTCCAATATAAGAGAACTTGTTGATGGAATGTTGATAGTTTCACCGGGAGTTTCGATAAATCAAAATCACAATTGAGCAAAAATTGAATTCCACCAAATTCTTGAAACAGAGCTGAGGGAATTGTAAACCAAAAACTATCTTCATTACATACAAACATTTTTAGCCATTTGAGTTTTAGCAAAATATTCATGTTTTCAAATTCAATCACATTCAAACCGCCTTGTTCGTAAAATTTAACAATGTCAACTTTGTTAATATAATGAGCTTTTTGTCTCCAAATAAAATTTTACATTTTCCGGGAACAAGTTTTAATAAAATTTGTGGGGGGAGCTAAAGAAAGAGCTGGATAAATCAATCTGGATAAGTATTCGACTTTGGATAATAAAATTCGACCAAAAATTAAAAGGTCTCTTTGTAACCAGCAATTTAAGATTCGGTTTGCTTTTTGTAGATTATTTTCAAAATTATCTTTCGTACAAATTTTCTGATCTTTGGTAATTGTAATGCCTAAATATTTTACCTTATTTTTTACCGGAATATTATTCAGACAAGTGATATCACTCTGATGAAGGGCAAAGAGTTCACATTTGCTTAAATTTAGCTGGAGTCCTGATGCCTTAGCAAAGGTATTAACTAATGAAATAGCCAGATGAATTTGATCCTTGTTTTTTTAAGAATAGCGTAGTATCATCTGCCAATTGACTGATTGCTATACTTTTATCAAATACATTTAATTTCTGTACCGTTCGATCATGAATAACTAAAGTAGACAACATGTCTGCAGCCAAAATAAATAAAAGAGGGGATAGAGGGCAGCCCTGTCTTATTCCACGACTAATAGAAAATCTTTGTGAAGTACCGTAAGGAAGAGAAATGGAGCTGTTCATATCTTTATAAATAATTTTTATAATATTGAGAAAGTGCTCACCAAAACCAAAGAGCTCTAAAGCTTTAAATAAAAACCTATGTTCTAACGTGTCGAAGGCTTTCTTGAAGTCTAAGAAAAGAATATATCCATCATCCTTTATCAGATGATTGTATTCAACCATATCCATTACTAGTCTTACATTATTGTGAATAGATCTACCTTTAAGGAATCCCGATTGAACCTCATTAATTACCCCATTAAGGCCCCTCTTTCAGTCTATTGACAAGAACGTGTGTAAAAATTTTATAATCATTGTTAAGCAAGGTGATTGGGCGGAGATTATCTAAATATCTATGATCTTTATCTGGTTTGGGAATTAAAATGATCAAGCCTTGACTCATTGTGGGGCACAAAAATCCATCTTCAATAGATTCAGTAAGAGCATTAAATAATAACATTTTCAAATCATTCCAAAAAAATGTATAAAAAATTCCTGTAAGGCCGTCGGGACCAGGGGATTTGTTTGACTTAAGTTTCTGAACTGCTAGATCGAGTTCCTCCATACCTAATTGTGCATCACAAAGATCTCTTAATTCATTGTCAATCCTAGGAATAAAATTACAATTTTTTTCAAAGAAGTCATCACACTCTTTTGGAGAAAAATTAGATAAATATAAATCACTGTAGAAATTATGAACTTCTTTACTTATTATTGTAGGATCAGTAATTTCAGTATTATTCACCATTAGGGAAATAATACTGTTTTTAGACTGTCGTCTGTTTTCTAATCTACAAAAATAGGACGTGCTTTTCTCTCCCTCCTCTATCCATTTGGGCTTTGAGCGAATGTATGCACCTTTAGCTTTCTTGATGTATAAGTTATCCAATTTCAAAAGAGAAATAAAATTACTTTTTTCAATGCTACTTAATGCATTTTTGCTACAGTACTTATTTATTTCAAATATAATATTGTATTCATGTTGTCTTCTTAATTTGGCAAGCATTTTACTATAGCTTATAGAAAATTCACAAATTTTAAATTTAAGAAATTCCCATCTGGCTTTATGAGAACTGAAATCATTACTATTCTCAATTACTTTAATTAAATCTTTAATCTTTGCACAAAATCCTGCATTTTCAAGCAAATCAGAATTAAATTTCCAATACCCCTTTTTATATGAAATCTTACTCTTTGGCTCAACAACCAAGACAATAGCGCAATGATCTGTTAGAGGTGTTGGTGAAATAGAGCAATCCTTAACAAAATGTAACAAGTTATCTGAAATTAACCAATAATCGATCCTTGATTTGCTAGAGGCATTAGGTCTAAACCAGGAAAATTTATTGATGTTAGGGTTAAGATGTCTCCATACATCCAATACTTTAAGATTGTTGCAAAAATGAGTAATCATAGAGTTTGGTTGAGGGGAACTACTTTTAGGTGGATGCCTGTCAAGAGTTTCATCTGGTGTAACATTAAAGTCTCCACCTTTAACAATATTATCTGTTGGGAATAACCTCTTGAAATTACAAATTAAAGAAGAGACCTCAGCAAAAAGCTGTTGATTTTGTTTTGCATTATTATGACCATATACATTGACCAAAATAAAAAAGATAGATTCAATATCCAGAACAATTGCAACCCAATGTCCATTAGAATCAGTTTTAACAGAAATCACTTTACCTGGACAGTTGTTAAATAAAATCGCAGTCCCTGCAGAGTGGGAGGATCCGTGGCTTAATAACATTTTATCTCCCCATTGATTCGACCAAAAAGCAGCATCAGTTACGGTAGAGTGCGTCTCTTGCAAAAAAATACAATGCGAACCAGTTGCTTTACAAAATAAAAACATACACAGCAAAATCCCCAGTGTTAATTTAACACTCTGAGTGTGGACTCATATAAACACTGAAGTAGTGTTAAAAGTAACACTGAAGCAGTGTTGAAGTTAATGAGATAATTAGGTGATTAATTGAGTGATGATTGACCATTATTGAAGAAACCTGATGTTAACAAGCAGAATCACTAAACGAGAACATCACAATTAGCTTGTCACCATTATAGTGGTCAGTGTTTGCTTTAGTTGGGATCTTGACACTTGACTTCATAAAATTAAATTTTGTTTGGCAGATATAACTGAGTTATAACAGATAGATAAGCGAGTGAAAGTCATTAAGTGGTGATGATTATGTTTTAACGTAATCATTATTTGACCTGAATCACTGAATCCATTCAGAGACTTTTCTCTGAGTTATGTATTCTTGATAGAATATAACAACTTTCATTCCACAGTGAAAGAGTCTGTGTTTACTATACATTTTGTAAGGGTCCCTTGCTAACTGTTCTGATTTTAAAACGTTTGTTGTTTTAGGCACACACAGACATCAAGAATCAGTGTATGAATCTCAACAACGGTGACAAACAGCATATTCAGATAAACAGATCAACTCTGAACATCACAAAACTAAATACTAAAAAGTCAAATAAAAACGGCAAAAATGATGGGTTTTTATTGGTTATAACATGCTTTTTTGATGGTCACCATTGTTGTGATGCTCACGCTGATTCTTGATGTCTGTCTGTCTAAATAAAGAACTCTTTATTTATGTAGAAGTAACTTTTAAAAACATCTATCTGATTAGGACAAAAATGAAAGATATTGTTTTTTTTTTCACCTAGTTTATGTACAGTCGTGGCCAAAAGTTTTGAGAATTACATAAATATTGGAAATTGGAAAAGTTGCTGCTTAAGTTTTTATAATAGCAATTTGCATATACTCCAGAATGTTATGAAGAGTGATCAGATGAATTGCATAGTCCTTCTTTGCCATGAAAATTAACTTAATCCCAAAAAACCTTTCCACTGCATTTCATTGCTGTCATTAAAGGACCTGCTGAGATCATTTCAGTAATCATCTTGTTAACTCAGGTGAGAATGTTGACGAGCACAAGGCTGGAGATCATTATGTCAGGCTGATTGGGTTAGAATGGCAGACTTGACATGTTAAAAGGAGGGTGATGCTTGAAATCATTGTTCTTCCATTGTTAACCATGGTGACCTGCAAAGAAACGCGTGCAGCCATCATTGCGTTGCATAAAAATGGCTTCACAGGCAAGGATATTGTGGCTACTAAGATTGCACCTAAATAAACAATTTATAGGTTCATCAAGAACTTCAAGGAAAGAGGTTCAATTCTTGTAAAGAAGGCTTCAGGGCGTCCAAGAAAGTCCAGCAAGCGACAGGATCGTCTCCTAAAGAGGATTCAGCTGATGGATTGTATTTTTAGAAGTTTTTTGCTTGTTCATGAATGGCAGCAGGCAGGTGTGAGCGCATCTGCACGCACAGTGAGGCGAAGACTTTTGGAAGATGGCCTGGTGTCAAGAAGGGCAGCAAAGAAGCCACTTCTCTCCAAAAATACATCAGGGACAGATTGATCTTCTGCAGAAAGTATAGTGAATGGACTGCTGAGGACTGGGGTAAAGTCATATTCTCTGATGAAGCCCCTTTCCAATTGTTTGGGGCATCTGGAAAAAGGCTTGTCCAGAGAAGAAAAGGTGAGCGCTACCATCAGTCCTGTGTCATGCCAACAGTAAAGCATCCTGACACCATTCATGTGTGGGGTTGCTTCTCATCCAAGGGAGTGGGCTCACTCACAATTCTGCCCAAAAACACAGCCATGAATAAAGAATGGTACTAAAACACCCTCCAACAGCAACTTCTTCCAACAACCCAACAACAGTTTGGTGAAGAACAATGCATTTTCCAGCACGATGGAGCACCGTGCCATAAGGCAAAAGTGATAACTAAGTGGCTCGGGGACCAGAATGTTGAAATTTTGGGTCCATGGCCTGGAAACTCCCCAGATCTTAATCCCATTGAGAACTTGTGGTCAATCCTCAAGAGGCGGGTGGACAAACAAAAACCCACTAATTCTGACAAACTCCAAGAAGTTATTATGAAAGAATGGGTTGCTATCAGTCAGGATTTGGCCCAGAAGTTGATTGAGAGCATGCCCAGTCGAATTGCAGAGGTCCTGAAAAAGAAGGGCCAACACTGCAAATACTGACTCTTTGCATAAATGTCATGTAATTGTCGATAAGAGCCTTTGAAACGTATGAAGTGCTTATAATTATATTTCAGTACATCACAGAAACAACTGAAACAAAGATCTAAAAGCAGTTTAGCAGCAAACTTTTTGAAAACTAATATTTATGTAATTCTCAAAACTTTTGGCCACGACTGTAATCAATAAAGAAAACCCAACTCAGGTATTCAGGTCACTACATGACAATTAGTCCGAATCATAATAAATACCACATGATCACATTTCCTCTGGTTTATCTGTCTGTTATAACTCAGTTATCACAGCCACACAAAACCTAAAGTTAAATACTTAAGGGTCAAGATCCCAACTAAAGCAAACACTGACCACTATAATGGTGACACACAAATTGTGATTTTCTCGTTTAGTGATTCTGCTTGTTAACATCAGGTTTCTTTAATAATGGTCAATCATCACTCAATTAATCACGTAATTATCTCATTAACTTCAACACTGCTTCAGTGTTACTTTTAACACTACTTCGGTGTTTATATGAGTCCACACTCAGAGTGTTAAATTAACACTGGAGATTTTGCTGTGTAGCCTTTCTTTTGACCTTATTTTGAATGCCCCGAACATTTAAAGAGAGTAATGAAAACGGTAGCTTAACTGGAAACATACGAAGAACAAATAAAAATAAAAAATAGAAAAAAAAAACAAATACAGATTGCGAACTCGAATCAGATATGTACTAAATGGATGACAATTAACCGAGTACATATCTTGCAACCTAGCATTTCTCCAAAATATCACATCTCACACCATCCTACCCGTCTTCCTTCAATGTAACCAAACGGACCTCTGTAATACGCTTTTTTTACTTCTTTACGTGCTTGAGCAATCAGCGGCCACAGAACGGCACAAGCGTTACGGTCTTCCTTCGTGAAGTCTTCCACAAATCTGACTCCCCGGTTAAGGCAAACAGATGAGTTTTTCATTGATTTCCAAATTTCGTCCCTGTATTTCCGCATTGCGAATTGGACAATCATCTGTCTTGGTCTTCCTGATTCTTTCTTCCTGATCCGGTACACTGTGTCAATAATATCGTCTAACTTCTGTATCGAGTGCGGAGCAATTTCGGCAATCAGGTCAATCACTTCCCTGCGGGGATCCTCTTCAGACTTCTCCTTCATGCCGTTAATCCGAAGATTCCATCTTCTTTTATATCGTTCAAGATCAGATGTTCTGCTTTCCAAGTCATTGTGTGCGGTGGTAAACCATTTGCTCAACTCTTTGCACTTTTCTTTGCAGTCTTTAATTTCAGCCGAGTTAAATTCAACAGCTTTGGAAATCTCTGCAATCATGATGCAGTTGTTTCGCATTTGATTCGCCAATTCTTCTAACTTTTCATCTTGTGAATCGAAGCAAGCAGTTAGGGAAGTAATGGCTTGCAGCAGAGTAGCGTTGGTGATGTCCTCTTCTTGAGGTTTTAGCTTTTTCGACATATGTACTTTAGTGGGTGTAAAGTGAGAGGAATCACGGCGTTTCTCTAAATGAATCAGTTGTTGTTTCCATCTCTGAAACTGCAGTTTCTAGGTCAACAACAATCGCACGAAATCTTTAAAGTCACTCTGGGTAGGTGTAATTGAGAAACAAGCTTATTTTCGTAATAGAAAACGGGAGATAACTAGGCCGCTTAGTGAGGGCGCGTGTGTTCAGCCCGCCATCTTGCCGGAACCCCAGTTTGGGACACAGCTTAAGACCGCATTTGAAGTGCGCATGCGTCACCGCGGCGCGGCGAAGGCTGACAAGTTTCGAAAGCGACTTCAAATGCGCCCTTCATTTCCCATGAAAATGAAGTGTACATCTTATGGACACTTCGCACCCTTCCATATCCCAGAATCACTTGCGTGCATATGACGAAGGTGTTTATATTCAGAGGCAGGTGAGAGTTCTGTGGAGGACTTCACATTGAAATGTTAGTGTTGTGTTTTCATTTACTCAAATACCTAGCGAAAGTGTTTAAAGCCAGGGTTTTTTTTAACATAAAGCCCACAAACAATAAGACAGCCACTATATAAGGCAATGGTCTTTCCATTTGTTGTGTTTCTGTAGTGCAGTCATGCAAGAGATGTCTACAAATGTTTTAACCAAACTTAAGCACTTCAGTATTTTGTATGCATGTCCTGGTGTGTCATATTTTCTAATGTTAAGATCGCAAACCTGTCTTTTTTTATAAGTGTTTCCATTTTCTTTTGTTTTAATACTATTCTGGAGAAAGTGAGCATGTGTTTTTGTTGTTAACAGGCATGGTTTATTTGTGAAGTGCTCTGAGACAGGTGAGGGAGCGAGTGGACAGAGGACATCAAACTCAAACAAATACATTCTTCATTAGTCAAGAGAAAACAGTGGGAAAAATTGAGCACATTACAGTTTTTACAATATATTTTTTAAATGTCATATTGTCAATGAAACAACCTAATATCTGTAGTTTATTTTTGTGACGCAAGTTAAAAATGAAATGCATAAATTGTATACATTATTCATTTTTTTGTGTGTAATTTATTCGTAAATAAGCCTGAGTACTTTCTGTACATTTTGTATTTTTGTTTTGCATATTCACATGTGTAAATAAAAGAAAAGTGCTTATGTACATTATTATTTTTTTTAATGTAGCTTATAATTTTTTTCACAAAACATTATTTTATACATTTATTTGTTTGTCCTGTAAAATACTTTTTTACACATTAAAACTAATTGTTCTATACATAATAGAAAGTACTTTTTACAACCATTTACAACATAGCTTAGGTTTAACATCAGAAAACAGCATCAGTTTGAGCCCGGCCCTGCCTCCATGTGTTCTGGGGTCTTCAGGAGGTCAGTCTCTTGGTGAATGGACAGCACCTCCTCAGAGACTCGGAGGACAGTGCAGTGACTGTGGAACGAGGGACATGTCAAACACTCTGGAGACCATCTGTATGATGTACCGCTGGCAGACAGAAGAGAAACACCAGGGTCTGGATCGTGGCACACCATCACTGTTGCCGTTCACTTCCCAGTAGATCCAGCAGCACAGTCAGGGTCTCCCTGCTCAGAACAAACCATTAAACACCTGTTCAGCACTGCCACATTCAGCTTTATCCTGCAGTACAGGGGTCTGCTCTGATTTAGGGAAAGAAGGAAAAGAGAAATTGTTTAGAGCTATGACAACATAATTTGTTCAAGAAATATTGACATACTTTAGTAAACTACTTTTAGTAACTACCAATACTATGGAATGATTTTTGTGTCTTTATTATTCAATCAAACATACTGTGTTTGAAAGTAAAACTAATTATTTTGTAATTAAAAAATAAAAGATTGCAAAAAAAAGTCCTCTTAAGGCTCAAAAATAAAGAAATTCATAACAAAATTATTTGCAGCGCATATAAATCTTTGAAAATCTTTATTTTTCTTTATGCACTCCAATATTTTTTATAGCGAAACCACAAATGTTGCTCTTTTCTGCCGTCTTTTTTTGCGGGTCTAAAACTTTTTTTTGGGAGTTGAAAAGTTTTGCTTGCGAGTTAAGCTGTCTCTCAGTGGGCAGTCTCTACCCACCAGGATGAAAGGCCTTTTCCCTATTGGTCACTCTCGATTGAAGTCACAGGTTGACCACGCCCACTCCGTTTTCCCGGAATCCGCTGCACTGCCGCCGCAGTCTGACAGAAGAGCGAGCGAAGGTGTATCATGACGAGCAACATGTCGTGTAGCCTACTGGGTAAGATAACTAACTTAACATTTTAAACTCAGTGACAAGTCAATTTAATTATTATATCCTCTCATGCTCTCCCATCTAAATACGTTATATTTGATTAGCCAACAGTATAGCTAGCTGCCAGAGCCCCCAATAGTACAGCGTCAGGCCAATATTTTTAGAGATTATTATAGCTCCAGTGAAGTAAGGAAAGTAACGCACATCAAATAACTAGCTCATTTGGCGGGTTATGATTTATCAATTATGACCGTATGCACACTCAAGTCTATTCGCGGCACCCCACAGCTGTAGTCTGCCATTAAGTTTCTAAAATACAACGATTTGGGACTATTGTCTGTACATTCTGACTTCACCCTAGTCTACAGAACTGTGTATTGTGCATTTTAATAACAGGTTTGTTTTGTACTATCTTTAAGACCTGTGCAATGACAATTGCCAAACTTATTACTTCAATAGTAAGGACTGATATTCAGGACTTGTCAGCCAGTACCACTGTAGCCTTGCAAAGACTTTGCTTTGAGTACATTTTAATTAAATAACTTCCACATTTCAATATGCCCCTGACTTCTAAGGGGTGTTTTTATTTGTGACCACTCCAAACAGCCTAGAATTCTATCAGTAGAACATCACATTATTCTTTTCTGTTTGCATGAAGAAGATTTTGGTGTTGATGGAGGAGGCAACATCTTCAAGGCAAAACCTTAGACCTGATTGCAACATCATCCAGTGTCAAAATCACCCTTTAGGAGGTACACAAGCAAAAGCTAAATTGAACATCGCCAATTATCAATTCCTATTTTACAAAATTTGTCCTGCATACATTTTTATCTTTTATGTGTAGGCGTTTGTTGAACTTGAAGACCAGTGTCCAATATTTTTTGGAGTGTTTGAAGTAGACCTGCCATGCCAGCTTTTGTGGAGACAGATAATGGTAATAGGGACTCACATTGAAGCTTAAAAACACCTAAAATGTGCTCTGATTTGGATCATACCTCACGGTAACCTACCTATGTTCATTACATTAGTTCAAAACAGTACATTGCAAAGGTCATAAAAAATCAAAATGTATATATATACATATATACACACACAGACAGTTGGTTGGAAACATTAAATTTTTTTAAATGTTTTTTGACAATGTTTTCTGCTTATCAAAGCTGCATTAATTTGATCAAATATACAGTAAAACAGTATTATTGTGAAATATTGTTACCATAAATGTTTTCTATTTGAATACGTTAAAAATTAACTTATTCCTGTGATCAAAGCTGAATTTTCAGCATCATTACTCGAGTCTTCAATGTCACATGATCATTCAGAAAGCATTCTAATATGCTGATTTGTTGCTCAAAAAATATTTATTATTGTCAATGTTAAATTTTTTTTGGGGGGGATTCTTTGATGAATAGAAATTTATCTGAAGTAAAAACTGTTTATAACATTATAAATGTCTTTACTGTCACTTTTGATTAATTTAATGCATGCTTGCTGAATAAAAGTTTAATTTAATGCATCCTTGATGAAAGTCTTACCTACCCCAAACATTTGAACAGTAGTGTATATTATTTCAGATAAATGATGCTCGTTTAAACTTTCTATTCATCAAAGAATCCTGAAAAAATTGTACACAACTGTTTTCAACATCAATAATAATGTTTGTTGATCAAAAAAAAAAAAAAAAAAAAATTGTGTATTTTTGTATTGTTTGTATTAAGACTGGAGTAATGATGCTGAAAATTTAGCTTTATTGTTTTTATATACATGTATATGATTTTATTTATTTATTTTTACAGTGAGGAGGATGTGATTCGTCATGCAGCAGCACAGATAAACACCACAAAGACATCTGAAGTCTGTCACGAGATAACACGTCTGAAGTTGTGGAAACATAAAAAAAACAGGAATTCCAGTCAATCCCCTGAAAATCACCTTCCTTGGAGAGCCTGTAAAAATAAATAAATAAAATTATATGTATATAAAGCTAAAAACAATAAAGCAAAATGTACAGCTCCATTACTCCAGTCCTAAGTGTCCCTTTTAGATGTTTTGTAAGTTTTTTTTTTTTGTTTTTTTTGTTTGAAAGGTGTTTTTTAAGTCAATGTGAGTCCCTATTACCATTACCTGTCTCCACAAAAGCTGGCATGGCAGGTCTACTTCTGACACTGGAAATGTTCCTGTGCATATTGGGCACTGGTCTTCAAGTGCCTACACATTAAAGATAAAAATGTATGCAGGACAAATTTTGTAAAATAGGAATTGATAATTGGCGATGTTCAATTTAGCTTTTGCTTGTGTACCTCCTAAAGGGTGATTTTGACACTGGATGATCAGGTCTAAGGTTTTGCCTTGAAGATGTTGCCTCCTCCATCAACACCAAATCTTCTTCCTGCAAACAGAAAAGAAAAATGTGATGTTCTACTGATAGAATTCTAGGCTTTTTGGGAAGTGGTCACAAATATAAACACCCCTTAGAAGTCAGGGGCATATTGAAATGTGGAAGTTAGTTCATTAAAATCTTCAAAGCAAAGTCTTTGCAAGGCTACAGTGGTACTGGCTGACAAGTCCTGAATATTAGTCCTTACTATTGAAGTAATAAGTTTGGCAATTGTCATGAAAGTGAAAGTTGTGACATTTGCCAAGTATGGTAACCCATACTCGGAATTAGTGCTCTGCATTTAACCGATCCAAGTGCACACACACAGCAGTGAGAGGTGAACACACCGTGAACACACACCCGGAGCAGTGGGCAGCTATATATCCAGCACCCGGGGAGCAACTGGGGGTTCAGTGCCTTGCTCAAGGGCACTTCAGCCATGAGTATTGAGGGTGGAAGAGAGCGCTGTTCATTCACTCACCCCAACAGGTCTTTGCACAGGTCTTAAAGATAGTACAAAACAAACCTGTTATTAAAATGCACAATACACAGTTCTGTAGACTAGGGTGAAGTCAGAATGTACAGACAATAGTCCCAAATCGTTGTATTTTAGAAACTTAATGGCAGACTACAGCTGTGGGGTGCCGCGAATAGACTTGAGTGTGCATACGGTCATAATTGATTAATCATAACCCGCCAAATGAGCTAGTTATTTGATGTGCGTTACTTTCCTTACTTCACTGGAGCTATAATAATCTCTAAAAATATTGGCCTGACGCTGTACTATTGGGGGCTCTGGCAGCTAGCTATACTGTTGGCTAATCAAATATAACGTATTTAGATGGGAGAGCATGAGAGGAGATAATAATTAAGTTGACTTGTCACTGAGTTTAAGATGTTAAGTTAGTTATCTTACCCAGTAGGCTACACGACATGTTGCTCGTCATGATGCACCCTCGCTCGCTCTTCTGTCAGACTGCGGCGGCAGTGCAGCTGATTCCGGGTAAACTGAGTGGGCGTGGTCAACCTGTGACTTCAATCGAGAGTGACCAATAGGAAAAGGCCTTTCATCCTGGTGGGTAGAGACTGCCCACTGAGAGACAGCTTAACTCGCAAGCAAAACTTTTCAACTCGCAAAAAAAAGTTTTAGACCCGCAAAAAAAAGCCGGCAGAAAAGAGCAACATTTGTGGTTTCGCTATAAAAAATATTGGAGTGCATAAAGAAAAATAAAGATTTTCAAAGATTTATATGCGCTGCAAATAATTTTGTTATGAATTTCTTTATTTTTGAGCCTTAAGAGGACTTTTTTTTTGCAATCTTTTTTTATTTTTTAATTACAAAATAATTAGTTTTACTTTCAAACACAGAATGTTTGATTGAATAATAAAGACACAAAAATCATTCCATACAATACCATATTGGGGAAAAACTACTAGTCATATTTACAACCTTTTAAACCCAAAAATATAAATGACAAACCTGGAGCAACTGAAGGGTGAGTAAATGATTACAGAATTTTCATTTTTGGCTGAACTATCTTTAAGTAAAAGTATTATCTTGCATACTCTAATATACTGAAGGTATTGAGAGTAAAAGTAAAGGTATGTGCAGTATTGTCTTGAAAAAGAGAATTTGTCAGGATGGTTTTACATTAATAATACTGCTGCACTTCTGTGTATGTTGCAGTTTACTTCTAAATATGTTCAAGGTTATTAAATTTAAAGTTGCTGGACATTAAGCTGTACTATTCTCTATTTTTTTAAATACAGTTTTATTTTTATGGTTAACTGCCTAAAAAAAAACGGGTTGCAAAACTTGTCTACATATGGTCAAGACAATAAACTACATAAAATCACACCTTTGTAAGATATCAGTCAGCATTTGAACTGCTATGTGTGTATTTTGTAGTTTTTCATATGTATCATTACATTATTCAAGTAAGCTCCAAGCCAGTACCTGCATTTAAAGTTGTAATCCGACGAAGATCGCAGTAAACCAGTGTAGTTTACCTGGCCTCGGTCTTGGCTAAACCTGAGGTTCATCACCATCTCCTCCATTATGAGTAAATCATAAAAACAAAACCGATCAGTTCTGGCTCCTCCTATCCTGGCAGGACTGTCCTCTCGTCAGCGCTCTTCTCTCGCCGTTGCTATGCGACAGAGCGCTAATCGGAAACACCTGGTGACGGAATTAGGAAATCCTGTGAAGGCGGAGCATCTCACGCACTTCGGAGGTCTGGTCCTCGAAGTCCGTGGCCTTCGAAGTGTGCACACTCAACTTTGGGACATAGCTATTGTCTCTGGTTCAGTTCACTAGCTAGAAGTGAAAGAGATTTCAGATCTGTTCATCGCGGAAGAAGATCTACAAGTACTGTTTGAGGTGAGTGTTTCATCTTTCTTTCGTTGTTTTGATGCCATTGATCAGTTCCTGCTTCTTTAATGCAGTGCTGAAGTCATTTTGATGGTTTTATTTAAAGCTCTTCATGCGATGATCAAATGTGTCTCTGTCAGGAGGCTGGAAAGTTTATGTTAGCAGATGTGCCTGAATAGATGAATATTGATTAAGACAATGTTTAATTTGTATATGATTAGTATATCTGTTATAGATGTAAGTAAACTGAGGGTGTACTCCCCCTCCCCCACTGACCTGCACTCACTCTTTCCTGTGAGGAGATTCTCAGTTTCAGTGGGCGGGGGCATTCATGAATGGACATGATGCGCGCTGTCTCTCAGCAGGTTTATGGAATAATCTATTTCAAAAAAAGGTAGTTATATTTCCAGCGTTGCACACACCATATGCCTTAAACTACACTTTTTCACCTTTTTTTAACAGTTTATAATTTTTCTATTAGTTTACCGTGTACATTTTGTTCATAAAAACATTGCACGTTTTGTGCAGTCGTCCCTGACTGAATGATTGCAGGCAGTCTTTGTGTGTTGTTAGGATAAAAACACAGCAACTTCAGCTAGTTGTATACATTGATTTCAGTTCTTCGTGCTCTTCATTTGTAGCTTGCGATCAGAGGTGGGTAGTCCAGGGGCCAAAGAGTAAAAGTCCTGCCATATTTTTGCTCCATCCATGAACTCGGCAGCTGATTTCACCAGAGGAGGAACCAAGTCATTCCTTCCAAAACACAAACAGTCTTGAGTTAAATCCCAAGTCCTCAAAGAGTTAAAAGTTAATGAGATAATTAAGTGACTAATTAAATGAAGATTGTGCATTAGTGTGATGAACACCTGCTGTTAACAATCAATATCACTGAAGAAAAGAGAAACACAAGAACTACAACTGACTTTAAGCACAGCCTTGGATGAAGTCAACTGGAAGGGAAAAAAAACACATTTCCACCATATTTGTGGTCAGTATTTGCTTCAGTTGGGCTCTTGAGCCTTTTAGCAGTTTTTGATAAATTTGCTTCTAAACAATTGCATTATTGTTTCACAGCAAACATTTATGCAATGCTGAAAAAAATCTTGAACTAGCAGATAGCTTATGATGACTGTATGATCTTGATTTAAATTTATTGATTATTCTTAAAAAAGAGAGATATATCATTATGTAAATGCCAGCATAATGCTTCAATATTAAGAAGAAAAAAAAACAGTAACTATATTAGGCATTTAGCCATGAACATTTATCATATGATCCTCAACAGTGGTGAAAATCATTATTCATACTGCAGTGCATTATGGGGAGTTTTTCATGTATTGCAACATGAAGCATTTTGTTGATTGTCACCATTGTAGAGATTCATATGCTGGTTCTTACGGAGCCCCTTAAGGGACATTGTGGGTGGAAAAAAATCAGAGTGAGTGAAAAAAATTTGGGGTGGGAGGAAAAAATATATATATTTTTTTTTTTTTTTTTGGTTTCTCTCGAAAATTTTTGGTTTTTTTGGGGAACTTTTTTGTTTTCTCTCAAAGATATTTTTGTTTTCTCTCTAAAAAATTTTGGTTTTTTTGCAAAAAAAGATGTGTTCGGACAAACACTTCCTGTTTACTTTACAGCTTGTAGTGGTTTATACAGCTCCATAAGTTCACAATGGAGCGGTTCATAGAGTTTGTGTTTTGAACTTGGAGAAAATAGTCAGTGCATGCTTATTAGGGCACGGTTTTGGGACATACTAAAACGCTTAATGTAAAACACTGTGTGAGAGCCGTGGGAACGGAGCGAGGCCGGTGGAGCACCTGCGCCATTCACCGGTAACGAGTCCCGCGAAGGAGAACTGAAGGAGGGACTGATGACAGTGTTGGACGATAGAGGACCAGGCTCGGACTTTATTTTGTGTTTTGGTTCTGTTTTGTGTGCGACAGTCGTCCGCGAGTAGGGGCTGTCGCGGTCTTTTAGGTATATTTTATTATTAAAGTTTTGTTTGAATGTTCGCCGGTTCCCGCCTCATTCTTCCCGTGACTATAACGTTTGTTACACACTGGATGACTAAATTCAGTATACGGATTACACACCATATTATTAAAGTAGACAGACAAGCAGAATAGCCCAGAATATGAACGTAACCTGGTAAACTGCACTTTAAGCGTTAGGCTATCCCTCATAGAAAGAAAGAGTTTTATTTTAAACTTGGACTCAAGTTCAAATAGGCTACAGTCAGCTTTGCCTATAGTTTTAAGACATGGTTTTGGGACATTCTAAAACACTTAATGTGGATGTAGCTACTATAACAGTGACATTGGAGGCCCAATTCGGTAAGGCCTAATAAATTACTATTAATGCTAATAAAAATTGTAATATTAATAACCTTATTAATAGCTATCAGTAAAGCAAATAGCCATAATACAACGTTTTCTCCCCCATTTAAAAACCGTCAGGATATAGAAAGGATCCTTAAGGAAGCTGGACAAAGACAGTATAGGCTATATAGGCTAAAACCAAAATATGGTAAACAGTTTATTAATAAAAATATAGCCTATTATGCACAGGAAAGCAGACAAGCCCAGAATAGCTAGAAACAAGCCAAAACTCTAATGTAGAGCGAAACTGGGCTCACGTACAGCTCTCTTTCATCACAAATCCAAATGTTTCCATATTCGCAATGTATTTGAAGAAAAAAATAATAATGAACAAAAATGTGCCGCACTGGAGTGGGCGGGGGCTCATTTGGAACTATTATTTTTTTGTAAAATACAATATGGACAATATTGTGTTTAAAATGTAGGCTTCTTTTAAAATTTAAAATGTACACTTAATATTGCCTTTTTTGTTGAACTGTTAGGCCTATATAAAATCAATTTCACATATGCAATATTCTGGATATTCAGGGGAAAATTGCATTCTCGTATAGGTTCCAGAGCGGAATGAGAACGTAACAGTGTTCGCTTTATAACATTTCTAATAATCTTTTATATTATTGAATCTTCAAACTGAATTCAAAATCGCATTATGCCCTACTGTAGCCTAAGTGACGGAGTATTTTGTTTCAGCGATTTGATCGCGGTAGCGCCTCATGCGCATATGTTCATTGCAAGTGCGGCCTGTTCATTATTAAAATAAAGAATCACCAATACAGATATAACGTTACACAATCAATTTAAATAATCTGTATTATGTTTGTGCCGTATCGTGAGCCCCGGCCCACTCCAGTGCGGCACATTTTTGTTCATTATGATTTTTTCTTCAAATACATTGCGAATATGGAAACATTTGGATTTGTGATGAAAGAGAGCTGTACGTGAGCCCAGTTTCGCTTTACATTAGCTTTTGGCTTGTTATTCTGGGCTTGCCTGCTTTCCTGTGCATAATAGGCTATATTTTATTAATAAACTGTTTACCATATTTTGGTTTAAGCCTATATAGCCTATACTGTCTTTGTCCAGCTTCCCTTAAGGATCCTTTCTATATCCTGACGGTTTTAAATGGGGGGAGAAACGTTGTATTATGGCTATTTGCTTTTCTGATAGCTATTAATAAGAATCTGCCAAGAATGGCCAAGAATCTGCCATTAGAATCTACTGTTACTATTAAAGTTTTTAAAAGTAGCTATTTTTTATTTTAAAGTAGTAAATCTGTTATTGTTATATCAATCTTGCACCTTTTTTGTGCATGTATTGAATATTTTGAATGTACATAATCTACAGTTACTTGTAAGTGTTAAAAGCAGTGGTAAATGAAATTTTAATAGTAGCTGTTTTTATTTTAAAGCAGTTAATTTGTTATTGTTGTAATATTCTTGCGCTTTTATGCATGTATTTATTAAATGTTTTGAATGTGCAGAATCTACAATTACTAAGAAAAGTGTTTCAGTGTTGAATGAAATTTAAATTTAAAAGTAGCTATTTTAAGTAGTTAATTTATTTGCTATTGTTATAATGTTCTTGCACCATTTTGGCCTGTATTGAATATTTTGAATGTTATTCATATATATATATATATATATATATATATATATATATATATATATATATATATATATATATATATATATATTCTTGCACCATTTTGGCCTGTATTGAATATTTTGAATGTTATTCATATATATATATATATATATCAATTAAACAATCTGTTTTATTTGATTAAAGGTTGTATGAATTCGTAGGAATGAAAATAAATAATTTGAGGTCTGGGAACGTAGAATAACACTCTACAAACCAAAAACTAATGTTCTGGCAACCAAAAATTGGTAATACCATAGAGGCAATTTTAAAAATTTAGCCATGCAGCTTACATAATCTTTCATAGTTACAGTAATTGTGTATTTTGTCAGCTTATTTAGGCTAATATATGCTAAGTAATCCTATGATGAGGATGTTAAAATAAACAACAAAAATCTCACCTTTCTGAGCAAACATTGATAAACATGCATCGCCATGTTTGTAGCTTTGCTGTTCCCTTAAACATTTGGTCTGTATGTTTTTGCATCTCATTTCTTTATTTGTTTTGTGTTGGGAGCATTTGCAGTGCACGTGTGTTAAAATGATGATGGTTTCTTTTCTTTTTTTTTTTTTTTTTTTCATGTGCAGCGCACTGAGCTGAGCTCACTCGACCACATCCTGCTAGAAGTGAAAGAGATTTCAGATCTGTTCATCGCGGAAGAAGATCTACAAGTACTGTTTGAGGTGAGTGTTTCATCTTTCTTTTGTTGTTTTGATGCCATTGATCATTTCCTGCTTCTTTAATGCAGTGCTGAAGTCATTTTGATGGTTTTATTTAAAGCTCTTCATGCGATGATCAAGCAGATGATCATGTGTGACTTTGTCAGGATGCTAGAAAGTTGGTTTTATGTTGGACATTCCTTGGACATTCAATCTTTTCTTCAGCATTAATTAATGTAAAGGCATAATATTCATGGCTCATGCTGTATCTCGTTCAGATTAGATTTAAAAGCATAATATCAGAATGAATAATAATATTATTTGACGATGTAATTGTTTTAAGCATCAGAAGTGAAAAACTCCTTACAATGATCTCCGCTTGCGCACATCAAGTTAGGGAGTGTCTCAAAAGTGCAAAATCCACAAACTTTGTTAAATATGTGCATTTTCCATAAACCCCCCACTAAAACCGCAATCTTTTGTAACAGTTATAATGTTTTTATTAATCTACAGTGTACATTTTGTTCACAAACACTTTGCACATTTTGTGCAGTCGTCCCTGACTGAATGATTGCAGGCAGTCTTTGTGTGTTGTTAGGATAAAAACACAGCAAACTTCAGCTAGTTGTATACATTGATTTCAGTTCTTCGTGCTCTTCATTTGTAGCTTGCAATGCTTTAAAGCTGTGTCTGTTATTAGTTGTTATCATTTGATGAATACATCACTGCCTGCAACAAATGAAATGAACCCATATATAAATGTATCTGTGGACATTGTTTATGTACAGGTCCTTCTCAAAAAATTAGCATATTGTGAAAAAGTTCATTATTTTCCATAATGTAATGATAAAAATTAAACTTTCATATATTTTAGATTCATTGCACACCAACTGAAAAATTTCAGGTCTTTTTTTGTTTTAATACTGATGATTTTTGGCATACGCTCATGAAAACCCAAAATTCCTATCTCAAAAAATTAGCATATTTCATCCGACCAATAAAAGAAAAGTGAGTTTTTAATACAAAAAAAAGTCAACCTTCAAATAATTTTGTTCAGTTATGCACTCAATACTTGGTCGGGAATTCTTTTGCAGAAATGACTGCTTCAATGCGGCGTGGCATGGAGGCAATCAGCCTGTGGCACTGCTGAGGTGTTATGGAGGCCCAGGATGCTTCGATAGCGGCCTTAAGCTCATCCAGAGTGTTGGGTCTTGCGTCTCTCACCTTTCTCTTCACAATATCCCACAGATTCTCTATGGGGTTCAGGTCAGGAGAGTTGGCAGGCCAATTGAGCACAGTAATACCATGGTCAGTAAACCATTTACCAGTGGTTTTGGCACTGTGAGCAGGTGTCTGGTCGTGGTGAAAAACGAAATCTTCATCTCCATAAAGCTTTTCAGCAGATGGAAGCATGAAGTGCTCCAAAATCTCCTGATAGCTAGCTGCATTGACCCCGCCCTTGATAAAACACAGTGGACCAACACCAGCAGCTGACATGGCACCCCAGACCATCACTGACTGTGGGTACTTGACACTGGACTTCAGGCATTTTGGCATTTCCTTCTCCCCAGTCTTCCTCCAGACTCTGGCACCTTGATTTCCGAATGGACATGGAAAAATTTGCTTTCATCCGAAAAAAGTACTTTGGACCACTGAGCAACAGTCCAGTGCTGCTTCTCTGTAGCCCGGGTCAGGCGCTTCTGCCGCTGTTTCTGGTTCAAAAGCACACGCCGGTGCACGGTGGCTCTGGATGTTTCTACTCCAGACTCAGTCCACTGCTTCCGCAGGTCCCCACGGTCTGGAATCGGTCCTTCTCCACAATCTTCCTCCGGGTCCGGTCACCTCTTCTCATTGTGCAGCATTTTTTTGCCACACTTTTTCCTTCCCACAGACTTCCCACTGAGGTGCCTTGATACATCACTCTGGGAACAGCCTATTCGTTCAGAAATTTCTTTCTGTGTCTTACCCTCTCGCTTGAGGGTGTAATTGATGGCCTTCTGGGTTAACCTCTTACCCATGATTGCGGTTTTGAGTAATGAACCAGGCTGGGAGTTTTTAAAAGCCTCAGGAATCTTTTGCAGGTGTTTAGAGTTAATTAGTTGATTCAGATGATTAGGTTTAATAGCTCATTTAGAGAAGCCTTTTCATGATATGCTAATTTTTTGAGATAGGAATTTTGGGTTTTCATGAGCTGTATGCCAAAATCATCAGTATTATAACAATAAAAGACCTGAAATATTTCAGTTGGTGTGCAATGAATCTAAAATATATGAAAGTTTAATTTTTATCATTACATTATGGAAAATAATGAACTTTTTCACAATATGCTAATTTTTTGAGAAGGACCTGTATCAGCAACTCCACATTTACTGTCTTTATATAAAGCAGCAAAACATCAGTGTTTGTGGCTCATCATTGACTGAAGCACAGACTCTACTCTCCAGTAGGGCTGGGTGATATATCTAACGATATGATCATGCGCATTTAGTCAGTAAATCCGGTTCCTTGATTACCGCTAAATCGCCATCACCTGCTTTCAAATGGAGCAGCATTTAATAGACAGAGCCGTAGATCACTGACAAGCTACGCAATATCGCGTTCATTATCCCAGATGAATCGCCTTCGATAATCAACGCGATATTGCGTACCTTGTCATTGAACTACGGCTCTGTCTATTAAATGCCGCTCCATTTGAAAGCAGGTGATGGCAATTTAGCGGTAATCACGGAACCAGATTTACTGACTAGATGTGCATGATCATATCGTTAGATATATCGCCCAGCCCTACTGGAGAGTAGAGTCTGTGCTTCAGTCAATGATGAGCCACAAACACTGATGTTTTGCTGCTTTATATAAAGACAGTGAATGTGGAGTTGCTGATACAGTGATGATCTCTGTGTTAAGTACTTCAGCACATACATGTGTGCTATAGCTGACAATGAACTGCAGTGATTTGAGTAAAAGTCATGCTTTTACTTTACTATTACATATTAAGTGTTTGCAGTTTTATATTAAGAAATATTCCTTCTCAGTGGACTCAAATGAAATAAGTTCACAGTACTAACATCGTATGAATGTTAGTTTTGAAACTCGAACTGTTTGAAGCAGTGGGAGTATAGTTAATTTCCATTGTAGAATTACGGTAAAACACTGTAAAAAAATTAAGAGTTGTAAATTAACGGTTGATAGCTGTAAATTAACAGTACCTTACTGGAACCCCTGCTGCCAGTAAATTACTGTTATTTAACGGCACAATGTTTTACAGTGCAGGTAAGGAGCCTCTGACATTGTCTGTGGTTCAGCAAATTCCTTGACCAACTGTGTGGGGTGGCTCTTCCCAGCTAGAATTTTTTTGTTCTAAAAATGTTCTAAGAACATTACCATGCATTGTTCTAACAATGTTTTTAGCGGGTAGTTTTATTTTTGTTCCCAGAACGTTCTCTCAAAAGATAGGATAACGTTCTCTAAAAACATTCTAAAAATGTTTATTAATAACATTATTAGAACATTATCCTCTAACATTCTAATAAAGATTTAAGCAGAGGTTTAGATGTTGATGTTGATGTCTGTTTAAAAGTAATAATTTGGTTTGATGTCACCATAATGGTGGTCAGTGTTGGCTTTAGTTGTGCAATTTGACACTTGACTTGTCAGTGTTGTTCTTTAGTTGCTGTAATCTTTGTTATGGCAAAAACAGCAAGAGAACATGTGGTTAGATGATTAAGATATCAGCACATATGTGTTCTGATTACCTGGTTTCACCCAATCTAACGTATGGTGTTAGTTGTAGAGTTGTGACGTTCGTGAATGAACCGATTCTTTTGAACGGCTCATAAACATGAACGATGGGAGCCGAGTCGCGGCTGGAGGGGAGCCGTTCTTTCTGTGGTTCTTTTTTCCTATGCGTGTTTCACACAGATGCACACAAATGAGCTCCTCCGCGAGACAGAACAGTTATAGGGGGAGGGGCGCACCCAGCGCAGGCCAACCCTTTATAGCGTGATGATATTAGTTATGATAAAAACGTTCTTTTGTGATACTGTTCTTGTATAGAAATTTTTCACTAAAAGCTGTTTTGCACAGACATTCATTGCAGCCCACTTTGTTATTGTTCATTGACTTGAAGGGGCTGATGTCCTAATTGCAAAGTTTACAGTAGTAATAGTTTGTAGTATGTAGACATTTCCATTTTATTTATTCTAATTTTATCTTCTTTAAATATTTTTTGTGTTCTATCAAAATGTTCTTGTGTGATAACAATGTTCTTGTGTGGAAGTGTTTGTAGTAAAAGCGATTTTGCACAGAAATTCATTGCAGCCGGCTTTGTTTTTGATGTTTATTTGTGAGTAGGTATTGTATGAATAACATAAGTCAACGTAGCTTTACACACACACACATACACACACACACTTTGTACTAAAGGTAAATCCAAAATAGTGATGTCACTGTCTAAGCAGAAGGATTTGTGCAACCCTATGGAATATAGTCCACACATGACAAATGAGGTAATAATCAATATTTCAGAATAATTCAAACTCCGATATTGGTGTGTGATATCTGAGTTTTAATTATTTGACTACAAATCTCACCTCATCATTCCTCTCAGTGATTATTTCCAGGATAAACTGAGATGCCCCCAAGCTGGCTTCTTAAAACTGACTAAATATTTAAAAAAAGCCAAAAGAGCCGTTATTTTGAACGGCTCTTTGAAAGGAACGGCTAGCGAAGATCAGGATCCCCTCAAAGAGCCATAAATCCCATCACTAGTAAGTTGCATATTATTTATTCAAGTGACTCAATGGGTCCACAGCCTGAAATACAGCTGAATTTAAAGCAGATAATTTCAAGGATTAGAGAAAAAAATAAAACATTTTGTCACACAAACATCAAGATTTGCTTGTGACTTGAAAGGAATGACTTGGTTCTCCTCTGGTGAAATCAGCTGCTGAGTTCATGGGTGAAATAAACATATGGCAGGACTTTTACTTTCTGACATCTGGACTTTATACCTCTGCCAACCGCTGGGTCAAAACAACCCAACCGTTGGGTTGGTCCCTTTTTAACCCAGCATTTTTTAGAGTGCAGTCAAGAGCAGAAAGTGATTTTATTTGCCTTTTGTTCTTTGATTAACGTAACAGACAGCCGCAGGCATATTGGACTGCGGTCCCTTTAAGAGTTTATCTATGGACCCAATATATTGTTAGACAACATCCCTTCTCTTTCTCAACTATTTTATGTTCCAAATCTGACTGTGTTTAACTGGATACTCGCCAAGACGTGCATTTTGACATCATTTTGGGTAACACTTTATTTTGATAGTCCACTTGAAACATTCTACTAACAGTTAGTAAATTTGCAACTACATGTCAACTCGCACTTAGTAGAGTATTAGTAGACTGTCTGCTTAATATCTTCTAACACTTTCTTTGTTCGTGAACTTATACTAACCCTAAACCTACCCCTAACAGTCTACTCTGAGAGTTAGTAGACCTGTAGTTGCAAATTAATGATAATTAGTTGACATGTAGTTGATATGTAGTTACAAAGTTACTTATAGTTAGTAGAATGTCTAAAGTGCATTATCGAATTAAAGTGTAACCTACTTTTGTATGTATTTAAACGTTTTAGCGCACTTTGCCACTCATTTTGGTATTTGTGGCTTATAAGCTGTTTGAGACTGAGCTGAATGAGACGTGTGTGAGAGAGAAGTGGTCGTCAGAGAGGAAAGAGCGAGAATGCATGGCTGATGTTATGTAGCCTGTGCCACTAGAGGTCTGCAAGCCCGTTGGGTCCCGATAGTTGGAGCATTATCAAAAGTTCCCAATGCTTTGGGAAAAGCTGCATTTTGACAGAGTTTTGATTTGATTACCACGACAAACGAGCCAATTGGTCATGTGCAGTGCTCGCCATCTCATCATTAGACGCACCTTTAAGAAATGCATCTATACGGATTATTATAATAAAAGAGTTTTTGTTTTCGATATGTTTTATTTAGTTAAGTACTAATTTAAAGCTTTCTATAGATATATTTATCATGTCTGTGAGGCATGTATTCACTGAGTTTCGGTTCATTTTTGTGAAGCGCTCCTCAAGACAAGACGGAAGAAAGCGCATCATGTTTGTTTTCTTTATTTTATAAAAGCACAACGTTTTGTTAAAATTGTGAGTGAACAAAAATAAAAGTAGAGCCCTTTACAGCTACGAATGATGAATTACTCTTACCTTTATGAGCAAAAATTATAGTGTATCCACGGAAAACATGCAAGTGATCATGCTGGCGCCTCTATGTCCTGCAAAGCGCACATAGCTTCCACTTGCACAAACTATTGGATATAGAGCACATTTATCTAGGTTTAACATTTAAACATTGTTAGTTGCTTGAATTATTTTATATCTATAGATTTTATTTTAGGCAAGTCGTGATGATTTGAGAAGGCTAAATTGATCAAACATATTTGATCAGCTTACTGTCTGCCGCTGGCCGCTAGGTCATTACTTTAAAAAAGAAAAAAACTTATATTTAACAAACAAAAAATGCTCCAAACGTTTTTCAAAATGAATAAAAAAAAAAAAAAAAAAAACTAAACGAAATATAATCACTTTGCCATTACATACAAAACTGAACTATTTTTAATAGCTGTAACAGTAGTATAAGCTGTTTTGGGAGAAGGGGCTCGGGCCGGTAATTCTGATAAGCTGTCGGACACGGGCCGGGCTCGGGCCTGGGCGTCTCGGGCCAGAGCCGGGCTCGGGCCTAAATTCGAGGCTCGTGCAGGGCTCTATGTGCCGCTGGTAAGAAAATGGATTGGCTCGAAATCGGAAATTGGGCGTCTCGGGCCAGCGCCAGGCTCGGGCCTAAATTTGAGCCAATTCCGATCCCTGGCCCATCGATCAGTGCATCTCTAGAAAAAATACTTTAAGTATTGGTAAAGGCTTGTTAGCAATTGGGAAAAAAAAACTGTAATATTCACATTTAAACATCTTAACCAATGATCCAAAAATGATCAGAACACATATGATCAGAATAAAACAAACTGTATCATGTATTGATTTCAATTAAATTCAATTCAAGTTTATTTGTATAGTGCTTTTTACGATATAAATCACTGCAAAGCAACTTTACAGTAAGTTTCTACAATATTTAGTAGTAGCTTATCAGTGGTGACTGTCAGTTCATGTACATATGACAGAAATCTTCAGAACAATTAATACAAGACGTAGTCAACCAGATGATGAACTCTATTAACAGCAATTAACAGCAACACACTAGATTTGTTTTATTGATGTTCCCTCAAGCCTAACTCTGCTAAGTGATGACTATCAATCCACAAAATCAATATCTGCTGTATATTTAGTAATTATACATTATTAGAAAAATTAAACACGGTTTTATATTTAATAAAATTAAAAATGAAAACCACAACAATATGATAACTTCACATTGAATGTAAACTCCGTCATTGGTAGGGTCATTGGCCTCTTCACTACCGTCAGACAGAAAATCTTATGGTGTTGACATCTGATGATGTTGACTAATTTGGCATATCTTTCACAAAACAAATGGAGTTCATGTAGAGGCCATTTTGTTTTCTCTGTTGATGTGAGATGCTAACAGAACCTGTTTCAGGAGAATAAAATGATCTAAACAAAATAAATAATTTTCTCAGAAACTGGAAGATGGTGTTGAGTTGACATATCATGGTTGTGAATCAGGAAATATTAACATAAGGATTTAAAATATTCTTAAACTCTAAATCTTACCACAGCCTGTCTGACACTGATGTCTCTGCAGATGTGAATGTGGCAGGGGGTCCTTTAGAGTAATAGCTGCCCTGATATTCCCTGATTTTACCACAGTTTAATGTATGTCTGGTGGTGTTGACAAAAAGTGGGGAATTGAAATACAACCTTGCTTTAATATGAGATATTATAAAGTGTTGATTTTGATAAAAAATGCTCTTTTTTTTTTTAATCATTGAAAACATTTTTTATCCATTTTATAGCTTATGAATGATTGAACCCTTCTCTGTGGATACACTGTTTTAGATGTAGTGAGAAGACACAATAAGTGTCATAGATTTCATATAATAATGATAAAATTAAATTGAAGGGGATACTTTTGTTAAATACATTGTTATTAATCCTTCACAACATTCACAACTGAAAATATGTTCATTTTAAACCCAATAGCAGGTACAATTGCTGGACATGTGTTGTCCCATGTCTCCACAATCAGTGTCCTACACAGCAAAATCTCCAGTGTTAATTTAACACTCTGAGTGTGGACTCATATAAACACCGAAGTAGGTGTTAAAAGTAACACTGAAGCAGTGTTAAAGTTAATGAGATAATTAGGTGTTTGATTGAGTGATGATTGACTATTATTGAAGACACCTGATGCTAACAAGCAGAATCACTAAACGAGAAAAACACAATTTGTGTGTCACCATTATAGTGGTCAGTGTTTGCTTTAGTTGGGATCTTGACACTTGACTTCATAATATTGAATTTTGTTTGGCTGTTGTAACTGAGTTATAACAGACAGATAAGCCGAGAGTGAAAGTCATCAGGTGGTGATGATTATGTTTTAATGTAATCATTATGTGCCTTGAATCATTGAACTCATTCAGAGTCTGAACTCATTCAGAGTCTTTCCAGATCAACTCTGAACATCACAAAACTAGATACTTAAAAAGTCACATAAAAACGGCAAAAATGGTGAGTTTTTATTGGCTATAACATGCTTTTTTGATGGTCACCATTGTTGTGATGCTCACGCTGATTCTTGATGTCTGTGTGTCTAAATAAAGAACTCTTTATTTATGTAGAAGCTACTTTTAAAAACATCTGTCTGATCTTGCATTTTTTTTTCACCTAGTTGATGTAATCAATAAAGAAAACCCAACTCAGGTATTCAGGTCACTACATGACAATTAAGCCAAAACATAATCAATACCACATGATCACATTTCCTCTGGTTTATCTGTCTGTTATAACTCAGTTACCACAGCCACACAAAACCTAAAGTTAACCACTTAAGGGTCAAGATCCCAACTAAAGCTAATACTGACCACTATAATGGTGACACACAAATTGTGATTTTCTTCTTTGGTGATTCTGCTTGTTAAAATCAGGTGTCTTCAGTAATGGTTAATCATCACTCAATCAAACACCTAATTATCTCATCAACTTCAACACTGCTTCAGTGTTACTTTTAACACTACTTCAGTGTTTATATGAGTCCACACTCAGAGTGTTAAATTAACACTGGGGATTTTGCTGTGTACATGAGTCTATTAATGTAGTCCACCTGACAGAGAAAATGAACACTAATGAGTGAATTCAGACACTGATGAACAGCTGCTGTTAATGAGCAGAATCACTGATGAAAAGAGAAACAGCAGAAACAACAACTAAAGCTGTAAGCATATTGAATTAGCAGGCATTTACTGAGAGAAGTTCTCCGATTCTTTTTATTATTTTATCATTATTTTATATGATTCTTAGTAAACAAAACCCAATATTATTTGTTTCTTTAAATGTTGTGAATAATACATCCACATAGAGACATTTAATAACTAATTTTCAAAGAGTTGTTTATTTCTGGAAAGTGTCTGGTGAAATTCGAGCGATTAAAATGCTTTTTCTTCCAGTCCAACAGCAGTGAGTCAGTGAAGGACGATGGCATCTGGTGAGCAGGATTGTGACACACAAGATGATCCAAAAAGAAAAAAGCTGAATCTCGAGGAAGGTAATGAAGAAGAGAATATGAGTGATGTTAAAGTTGTCATTTAGGAAATGTAATGAATCTCTCTGTTTGTACTCCAGACCAGAAGAGCAGGAGTGCTCACACTGGAGTCAGTGTTAATGTGAATGCTGAGACGAGAGGAACTGTAAATGCTCCTGTATTTACTGAAAACACCTTCACCGCTCCAGTGACCTTCAACTACAGCACTGCAGGACACGGTACTGTGTCTTAAATTCTTAAGTCAATTTTTACATCATTTTAAATTCCTTGTTTTATTTTTGTGATTATTATTATTTTGTTTTCTTTCATGATTATTTTACTTTCTTTTATGTAAAGCACTTTGAATTACCATTGTGTACGAAATGTATATAAATAAACTTGCCTTGCCTTGCCTTGCTTACTAGCAGTCAGTGAAATAATGCTGAGTGATCGTGAACACTATTCCTATTAAAGTTCATGTAAGAATTAGATCTCTCTTCCTCGTCAGTTCAGTAATGATTGTTTCTCAGTCATCAATGGTCTGCATGGATGTGTGAAGAACTGTCACACAAACAGAGTCATGTCCTAAATCTTCAATCTTTATTGAGCCGTTTACACATTTTATACTTTGGATAGAAAGTTGTCGCCCCAGAGAGCGTACAAAGATAAAATCATAAAAGGAATAATTTCTTACTTGTTAACACAGTTGGAAATAACAAATGTGGAATATAACCCTGAACAAAGAAAAACAATAACACAGCAGGTAAGAATAAAAGGACGATAAACATTAGTGTTGTATATTTTACATTATTGTTTTTTTGATAACGATACCAAGTCAAGAATTGCGATTTCGATACTTTTTCGATACTTTTTCTGGAAAGGGAAAATACACTCTCAAATATCATTGCTGTGCTTTATTTTAAAACCGGGACAACATTCTAATCATATAACACATTAATAAATGAACATATTGTGACG
The DNA here is from genome assembly GCF_018340385.1 of Cyprinus carpio. Taxonomy (NCBI): domain Eukaryota; kingdom Metazoa; phylum Chordata; class Actinopteri; order Cypriniformes; family Cyprinidae; genus Cyprinus; species Cyprinus carpio. The sequence continues at coordinate 884,982 of NW_024872754.1, forward strand.
AGTCAGCTGCCTCCCCCCTAATTATTATCAGCACCCCATCCTAAATCGCCGCCCTTCACCAGGCTCCCGACAGGACTGAGTGTGTGAGAGAGGAAGGGCGCTGGATGATCCAGGGCTGGCGGCGTGTGATGGGGCACACCTGAAGGAAATGGAGCCTCATCACCGCTGCTGTTTAAAAGCCCAACGTGCCTCTCCATGGGAGACCGGTCTCTTCCCCTTGCATGCACACTGGTGTCCTCGTGGGTCCAGGAAGGGTGCGTTGAGGGACTCCAGCACCACCAGAGACGTGAGCTGCCGGACCCGCGGTCTGGACAAGAACCGCACCCGTTTATACGGCCATCCGGCCAGGATCAGGCTGTCGATCCCCGTGACAATATGTTGCTCCTCCCGTGACAATATGAACAGCAGATATATTAAACATTTGAGCAAAATATGAAATATCAAAATATAAAAAATAAATTAGAGCAATGACATTCAAGGTAAAAAAAAAAGAATAAATTTAGCAGCATTATCTCAGTTATCATAAGAAACATAAGAGTAATAACTTTATCTTGATTCTGAACTTTGAAAGTACTTCCATGTTTCACTCCTCGGGTCATCTTTTTCTACCAGTCGTGGACCGGCTGCCACAGTATCACTTGTGCTCGCACATGCAGCCATCTCGCTGTAGTGTTTGTCACATGACAGCTGCAGCTTTTTTGAGGAGCGTCTCGCTGCAGCCTGCGGTGGACATCCAACCCGGCCCACATCCAAGTGTGACGTCACAGACCACGCCCATGTCTAAATACGTCACATTATCATTCATTTTGAAACAGGAAGAAGCATCGATAAGAAGATAATTTGTATTGTTTGCCAACCGCTAAAAAAGAAGCTGTTGTTTGCCGTGTCGGTAAGTAAAAAAAATATATCTTTGGTCTTTACCAAACGTTGACAACTTTAAGAACGTGTGCGTCAATTGTGTGCATGTGCATAAACAACAGTAAGTATTTTTAATTTCAACTTCACACAGGCACGTTATTGCTAGCAACAAATATACTTACACACATATATATATATATATGTGTGTGTGTGTGTGTGTGTGTGTGTGTGTTTGGGGGTGGGGGGTGATATGAGTGTTTTTATGTTGGAGGGTCTATCTATCCACACATGTATGTATATATGTATGTATGTATTCGTGGAATGAATGCGTACACACACACCAATACATACATATATACATACATACATGTGTAGATAGATAGAGAGACAGATAGATAGATAGATAGATAGAAGGCACAAGTCTTACAACATAAAATCAATTATGAATCAATGTGAAAAATTTTTTATACCCTTCCCCCCACACATAACACTCATCTCACCCACTCAGACACACACACTTCATCCCTCTCACACATATGTACTTACCTGCCCCCACCACACACACACACACACACACACAAACAAACACACACACACACACCACACACACACGACATCTTTAATGATATACTCTGATCACAGTACCCATGCACAGTAACTTGGTTGGGCAACCGCATCATTTCACAATGTCTTGCTGGATAACTCTTTGTATGTCACAAATTATCTTTGTATTCTTCTATATTAACGAAAAGATCACATAATGTTTGTTTGTCATGTTTTACAGCATTCTACACATTTTCAGTCCAAGCCTGATGCAGGGCAGGTCTCCCGGGTTAAGGGGTCCCTGCTGCAGTTTCACCAGTAAAGAAAAATTACTTGTTACAGTTCACTTGAAGGACCACATAAGCCATGCAGTGGTGCATGGAGGTATGGTGAGAGCATTTCTTTAGATACTGATTGATTTTTGTGGTTTAAAATCATAAATATGTTTATGTAGAATGATGAGGTAAATAATTTTTAGTGGACACATATACCCCCAACACGTATGTTTCTGTATTTTTAACAGGAGCGCCAAGAGGACATAAAGTGGAAGTTTTGTAGGGACATTGGTCCAGCGTGGTACAGAGTCATCGTGGGTTATTTCTGTGGGGAGGTGACAGGGCCTGCCTTTCATCAGATGGACAGTAAAAATCAACAGAATGCCATCAAAGACTACCTGGAGGGAGAATCGGAGGATATATTAAAGCAAGGAATCTCTCTGTGTAGTCTGTGTATGTATGTGTGTGTGTACTGCATGTCAAGAACTGTTTATCTGATCATTCAGCTGCTCATTCAGCTGCTCAGACTTTATAATATTTGGAGCATATCTTTTGTTAAACACAACCAGTCAAAAGTTTTTGAACAGTGAGATTTTTTAATGTTTTTAAAGAAATATCTTTTTTGTTAAACGCCTGCATTTATTATTTAATTCGAAGTACAGCAAAAACAGTCCAATTTTAAAATATTTGTATATAATATTTTGCTTTTGTAATATATTTTGCTATTTAAAATAACAATTTTTCTATATTTCTATTAAAATGAAATTTATTCCTGTGATTTCAAAGGGTGACTTACTCCAGTCCCCATGATCCTTCATTCTAATATGCTGATTTTGATGCTCAAAAAACATTTTATTATTATTATGTTAATACACTGAAGACCTGGAGTAATGATGAAGAAAATTCAGCTTTGATCACAGGAATAAACTGCATTTTAAAATACATTCAAATAGAAAGCAGTTCTTTTAAATTGTAAAAAATATTTCACATTACTGTTTTTGCTGTGTTTTGTATACCAATAAATGCTGGCTTGGTGAGCAGAAGAGACTTTAAAAAATAATAAAAATCTTACTGTTCAAAAACTGGTGGTGTATATTATTATTATTAGTATTTATTTATTTATTTTTTTTTGTAAAATTGTACATGTAATTATTTTTGTAAAATAATAAATATAAAAATACCCAATGAAAACAATGGATGTCTTTTTCATTCATCTTTAAGTATGTGGAGGACCTGGACATGTTTTCATATCAAGTTGTGATGAACAAGGCCTGAAGGTCAATGTCGTGTTACTTATATAATCTTATCAATGCAATCTTTATTCAGCATAAGTATGTGTAGCCTACTGCATAGGGGAACTGTTTGATTCTATCATTCAAATGTTAACACTTTATGATAAGTGGAATTAATCTTTAGAAAATTAAATGACAATTATACAATACCAACTTTTACAATAATTTTGCATACTTTTTACAATACCAAAAATCTAATTGTCCCCTTTAAATTTGATGCATTTCAATTTTGCCTTGGGTAGGTCAAAATCGTTTTTTAATAAAAGTGAATTTATCTCATTACATAAATGAACAAGGTAAGGTTTAAAAGTTTTAATTGACAATTAGCCTACTTTAATCAACATAAGCGTTTTAGGAGCTGTTATGAAATCAGCTCCGTATATTAGACATATTAAATATATATTAGATTTAAGTTGTGCCATTTTAGCCTAGACATCCTGTACAAAAATAAGAAAAACGTGTATTAGTAAAACGAAGGACAATATTATTTTATTTAGATCCCATTAACTTCCATAAATTGCTTCAACATACTTCGGGTTTCCAGGTACGGGGGATGGGGAAATCACATGAGGAGACGTATTTGATATGGGCGATGGGGCTTTCGTTTACGTCACACTTGGACGTGGGCGGGGTTGTGTCGGGGATGGGCGTGAATTCTGACGTCACACTTGGATGTGGGCGGGGTTGTGTCGGGGATGGGCGTGACTTCTGACGTCACACTTGGATGTGGGCGGGGTTGGATGTCCACCGCAGGCTGCAGCGAGCCCTACTTGGCTTTTTTGCTGCGTGCGTGAGGAGAAAAAACACAGACGTCCATAGGGAGGCACTGGAAGCGTGCGTTGCACACACCAACATGAAATACGTCTCTTACAAATCTGGAACGCGGTCATTCTTTTTCAGTATCGATACTAATAAATTTAGGAATCGTGACATTTTTAATTTCCGACAATCGCGATACTTTTGAAGTGTCGGTGCACCGTGCAACCATAATAAACATACATCATTTAAAAAATAACTTCTTATAAAAATACACAGGAGGCTATGTGACATTTCTTCACTCACACATTTTCTATGGTGACTGAACAGAAGGGAAGTGAATGTATTTTCTTATATGTATTTGTATATTTTGTCACACATTTTTTACTTCTGTCCTCTTTCTCTCTCTTCACAGAGCCACGAAAAATCTCAGAGACAGAGACGGCAGAGAAACAAACCGAAAAACAAGGTGCAGTCTTATCAGTGGTATTCAAAACATTTATATAATATATAATTTTCACAGTTCACAGTATAAATCACAGTTAGTGTAAGATTATCAGTTGCAATGAATAAACACACCTTCATGCAATGGCATTGTTCGTAATGTTGGACAGATCAGGGCTGGGAGCATTATTAATATTAGAACAGAGATGAAATGTGAGATGTGATGCACTGTATCACCAGATCTAACTAGACTGACCTCCTCAACAGCCAAAAACTTCAGCCATCCACTGTATGTGCCCAGCAATGACCACACCAGTATACCTCATATACACAGAAACTGTGCATTCACTGTCAGCTGTTCCTGAAGCCCTGTCCTCTGTACTGAGTTTACAAATTACACATTGAAAAAAGTACATATTCCTGGATGATTTGATTTAAATGCTTAATTCAATAGAGACATGACAAATGTAGTGAATTAAATTGAAAACCTCAGGACTGCATAACCAAGTCATTTCACTCGACGGCCTTCTTTGAAATGCCTCTCAAGCAGCCATTTCAGTCATGCAAGTGCAACTCCTGTGTCTCTGAATGAGGAATATCTAATTCTCCAAAGCTATTCACCATGCTTATGGCTACATTTTAAATCAACAATGAAATCTGACAACTGTCTCATAAAATGTGTTTCTTATGCTCAGATAGTGTTAAAAAAGCTTATTTTTCAGGCTAGACCAGTTGCACATACACAGTCCTAAGAGCACATCTCAGGATGCTGACTGTTTCTATAGCAACCAGAGTTTCTTAGTACAGCTGCAGTGACGCAATGACTGACCTCCTCAATTAGCAGCTGGCTCTTTTATTCAGAAGCAGGACTATTCCACTATATCTCTCTTATTCAAGTATTATATATGTGCTCCATCTTTGAAATGTAGGGGTTCGTTGGTTTATTAATTTTGGGGGTGTGAAACAGTAGACCAAGGGTGTCAAACTCATTTCCTGGAGGGCCACATTCCTGCACAGTTTAGATATAACCCTAATTAAACACACCTGATCCAGCTAATCTAATCATTTAGGCTTATTTGAAAACTGCATGATATGTGTGCTGGAGCAGGGTTAGAACTAAACTCTGCAGGGCTGCGGCCCTCCAGGAACCGAGTCTGACACCCCTGCAGTAGACAGTCTGTCACAGAGGTGGGTAGTCCAGGAGCCAAAGAGTAAAAGTCCTGCCATATTTTTGCTCCATCCATGAACTCAGCAGCTGATTTCACCAGAGGAGGAACCAAGTCATTCCTTCCAAGACACAAACTAGTCTTGAGTCAAATCCCAAGTCCTCAAAGAGTTAAAGTTAATGAGATAATTAAGTGACTAATTAAATGATGATTGAGCATTAGTGATGAACACCTGCTGTTATTGAGAATTACAGAGGATCGGATGTTGATGTTTTTATTGGTTAAAATGATGCCACCATCATGGAGATCAGTGTTTGATTTAGTTGTGCTCTTGACCCTTGACTTGTTGTGCTAGATCTCTCTCTCTGTAGAAATGCATGTGGTGTTGTGGAGAAGAGAGATTAGTGATATATAATCATGATGTGCTGGTTTGATTATATCCAAAATGATGGTGGTTTTTCCCCCATATGTTTAGGTTTTGAATAATCATCCCAGTGAAACTACAGCACGCAAGAAAGTACTGCTCTAATATGTACAGAAAATGAACTTTAAACCTGTGTAATGCACATAGAAATTTGAACTCTAGTACTTTTTAGACACACACAGAGATATCAAGAACCAGAATATGAATCTCTACAATGGTGACAATCAACAAAATGCTTCATGTTCCAATACATGAAAAGCTCCCATAATGCACTGCAGTATGAATAATGATTTTCACCACTGTTGAGGATCATATGATAAATGTTCATGGCTAAATGCCTAATCTTAAACTGTTTTTTTCTTCTTAATATTGATGCATTATGGTGGCATTTGCGTAATGAGATTTCATTCAAGGTCATGCAGTCATCAAAAGCATAAGTTACCTATTAGCTCAAAATTTGTTTAAGCATTGCTCAAACATTTACTGTAAAACAGTAATGCAATTGCTTCAAAGCAAATTTATCAAAGCTACTAAAAGGCTCAAGAGCCCAACTGAAGCAAATACTGAGATGAGATGATTTCTTAATTGAAGAAATTATATATAATATATAATATTAATTTTACTTAATAACACAATGTACAGCATTATAAGCATCTCACAACAAGGAGTATCACAGGAATACTCGTGAATGCACTGAATTGAGCAGGAAAAACAGGCAGTGCTATGCTAATTGACTACTCGATACAAGAATAACAGAAAATATATATACAGCGATTACTTACTTCACATGTACACACACTGTAACCCAGTATAACTCGAAGTCAATGTCTTTAAAATAACTCTGAATGAACTAGAATACAGCTGCCAGACTCTCCATCTTCTCACATGTGCTGAGTCTCTCTCTAACCTGCGATTCAGCTCCGCCTCCCGTGGTCACGTTGCAGCCGCACTGAACACTCTGATTGGTCAGAATCATCCGGGACTTAGAGACAGCAGCCTTTTTTGTACGATCTTTGTATATTTAAAGAATTTGGTGTTAATTTCAAAAGTGGTTTAATTACAATATGCTGAATGAATTCTGAAGAGATCACGATGATGTAAAAGCTTTGTCATGTTTCTTTAAAAAAACTTAAATCTGTTTTTGCTTTTTCCCTGTTTAATTAACTTAATTATCTTTTATAAAAGCAGATTTGATTCTGTAAATTCTTGGAAACTCACAAAGCCAACATGAAGAAGAAAGCAGAATGCATTTCTGAGGGCAAGAAAGAAAATGAAGCACATCTCCAGGCTGTTTACACAGAACTCTTCATCACAGAGGGAGATATGAAAGATGTAAATCAGGAACATGAGATTCAGAAGATTGATGGTGCTTTCAACAAGAAAAAACAAACAGAAGGCAAACCAATCCAATGCAATGCTATATTTACATTATTAAGAAGAAAAAACAGCGAGAAAAATATTGTGGTGACCAAGGGAGTCGCTGGCATTGGAAAAACTGTCTCTGTGCACAAGTTCATCCTGGACTGGGCAGAAGGAAAAGCCAATCAGGATATAAAGTGTGTGTTCCTGCTTCCATTCAGAGAGATTAACTTAATGACCAATGAAGATTTCAGTCTCCATGAGCTTCTGCTCGAATTTTATCCTGAACTGGAGGGCCTGGAGAAAACCAAATTATATAAGGAATGCAATCTAGTGTTTATATTTGATGGACTTGATGAGAGTCGTCTGGCTTTGAATTTTAATACTAGAGCATCACCAAGAGCCATTGTAGAGAAAAGATCATCTGTAGATGTGCTGTTTACAGGTCTGGTCAAAGGTCAGCTGCTTCCATCAGCTCTGGTCTGGGTGACCTCACGACCAGCAGCAGCCAATCAGATCCCTCCTCAGTATGTGGGTTTGTTCGCTTTGTTTAGTGGGTTGAGTGGATTGAATAAGGAGCAGTACTTCAGAAAGAGAATCACAGATATGAGTCTGGCCGACAGAATCATCTCACATATTAAGACGTCTCATAGTCTCTACATCATGTGCCACATTCCTCTTTTCTGCTGGATCACTGCCACAGTACTTCAGGATATTCTTATCAAGAACAGAGAAGAGACCATCAGCACAACACTCACTGAAATGTACATCCACTTCCTGCTGATACAGATGAACATCAAGAGCCAGAAGTATGATGTAAAATCAGAAAGAGAATATACAGAGAACTTAGATTCAAACAGAACAATGATTTTAAAGTTAGCGAAGCTAGCATTTGAACAGCTGAAGAAGAAAAACATTGTATTCTGTGAGAAAGATCTTAAAGCATGTGGTATTATTGTGAGTAAAGACACTGAGTTCACAGGAATGATCGCTGAGATCTTTAAAAAGGAAAATGGACTTCATGACAAGAAGGTCTTCTCCTTTGTGCATCTGAGTGTTCAAGAGTTTCTTGCTGCAGTGCATGTGTTCCTCTGTTACCTGAACAAAAACATGCAGGAGCTTCAGTTTTTCTTTGATAAGCCAGAAGAAAAAAGCACATCGCAGGAGCGACAGTTTTTCTTTGATAAGCCAGAAGAAAATAGCACATTGCAGGAGCTACTGCAGAAGGCTGTTGATAAAGCCATGGAGAGTAAGAGAGGTCATCTGGACCTGTTCCTGCGGTTTCTGATGGGCATTACACTGGAATCCAGTCAAAACCTGCTCCAAGGCCTGATCACACACACTGAAGACACCACAGAGAGCATCAGACAAACAACTCAATACATTAAACAAGTGCTAAACAGTTACTCTATCTCAGATGAAGCTTCAGTCAACCTATTCTACTGTTTGCTTGAGCTCAAGGATCGTTCATTATATGAGGAAATACAGAAATACCTCAGTTCAGATGCACATCCCGGAAGAGACCTCTCATCTTCAATGTGCACCGTGCTGATCACAGTACTGCTGATGTCAGAGAAGGTGCTGGATGAGTTCAACCCAAAGAGATTCACATCACCTTCAAACTACAAGAGACTCATTCCAGCTGTGAGATGCTGCAGAAAAGCCCTGTGAGTAATTTCACTGACTTTTGTTTGACCAAATATTTTATTCTGCATCACTAAACAATTGTCAAAATATTATCTAAAATATCTTGTTGTCCTGATTATGAAGGGCAAAATAAGTTATTGCAGAAACACTGAGCATCAGAAAATAATCAGAATAAACCTTCTGTTTGGGCAGATTTGATGGCTGTGGTCTTGATGAGACATGCTGTGAAACTGTATCTTCAGCTCTCCAATCATCAGACTCTCATCTGAGAGAGCTGGACCTGAGTAGAAATCACTTGCAAGATACAGGAGTGAAGCTGCTGTATGATGGACTGAAGAGTTCACACTGTCAGCTGGAGATACTGAGGTTTGACATTCACTGAATCATTGTGTTACAATATGCAGATGAATTTGCTAGCAGAATTTCCTGTTTATATTGTAGAATGAATGTATCAGTGATTCTTCTTCAAGGACACAGGCAGGCAATGTACACTCAAAAAACCTGTTGAGAAAACAATCAAGATTTCCAAGCATCCTGGAAAACCTGGAATTTTGTAATGCAGTTTTCCCAATTATGAGAATACAATAATACCTACATTTCCTTAAAAGATTTGTGAACAGTTTGTTTCAATTAACTGTTTCATGTCAAGTTAAAGCATGTTCCTTTTCTTTATATATTTATTATAGTAGCTTTATTTTCACTTTGTCAGACAAATCCTCTGCACACTGTGCTCAAGGACTATATTACTCTCAGTTCTTGCTAGGGCTGTGCGATATTAAAGAAAAATGTGAAATGTGATACCTTGTTAAAAAAAAAAAAATATTGTAAAAAAACACTCACTATAACTTCTGAAAGTGACCAGCAGTGTTTTAGGATTAAATAAAAAGTATTGTCACAAATCAGAAAATGTAATTTTAACATCAGTGTGAAACTAATAATAATAATAATAATAATAATAAAAAATGAATGACACTAATTTTATATAATTGTAACTTTGCTTTCCATACACTTTAAGTACTTCTTCATATACCACAGCAAAAACTATAGTCTGAGAAAGTTTAAACATGATTAAAGGCAAGTGAACAGTATGTTAAAGAAAAGAAAGAAAGAAAAAAAAAGAAATGCACAATTTACAAGCATAGATAAAATAAACAGTATTATTCAGGTACAGAAATTTAATAATTAAGTGTAAAATAACACTGCATAGTGTTCACTGTATGAATTAAATTTAGATTAATCTTTCTTATGGCTGTTTTGTTGTTTGATTAACATTAGTGACATATATTCAGCAGCACATATTTATAGGCTGCTGTCCCTTTAAAACCTACTGCACGGATCCAGTATAATGATACACATCCGATTTCTTTCTCAGCTGTTTAAATTCATTTAAAACATAACTGACTGCGTTTACGAGAATGATCGTCAAGACGGGTACTATTGACAATAATTCTGTGTGTATGTGTCTGTTCAAACATGAGGAGATGCGAAAGACGGATCTTGGTGTTCGCGCACCATCTGAAACTTGTCTCTGTGTGTAGGCAGAACTGAAGAGATGCTGTGCGCTTCAGTTCTGAGTCAGGCAGCAAGACGAGAAAGCAAAGAGTTGTTTTCTGCAACTTATTGCACTTAACTCTTTTTAAGATCAAGTAATTCTCTGTTATATGCGTCGAACTAAAACTTTGACCTTTTGCGTTTTAAGTAGCCTGTTATTAAAATGATTCAGATATTGCACACCCTTGCGATATGCATATTGTGATATTTGCAATATTTCGATAATTTCGATATATCGTGCAGCCCTAGTTTTTTTGACGCCCTGATATTTGTGTTACTAATACCATTTTAATATCCGTTTACGTTGTATTTAGGACAAACATGCAGTCCGGATTATAAACCTGATAAACACATTAATATGGCTGTTTGTTTTGTTCTCTTCACAGGCTATGTGGCTGTAATCTCACTGCTCAGTCCTGTGAAAGTTTATCATTAGCTCTACAATCCTCAACCTCTCGTCTGAGAGATCTGGACCTGAGTAACAATAACCTGAATGATTCTGGAGTGAAGCTTATTTCTGATGGACTGAAGAGTTCACACTGTCAGCTGGAGATACTGAGGTTTGGTTTCAAACACTTTCATTGATTCCCCTCTCACCCCCCATTTAATTAATAATTAAAAATCATATTGCTAAAATTGATTCTGTGTGCAAATGCTGTGTTTTTCTTGTTCAGGTTTTCCATATGTAATCTCACTACTCCTTCTTGTGAGAGTTTGTCATCAGTTTTACAATCCTCAAACTCCCGCCTGAAAGAGCTGGATCTGACTAATAATGACCTGGAAGATTCAGGTGTGAAGCTGCTTTCTGATGGACTGAAGATAAACTGTAACCTGGAAATACTGAGGTAAACAGTTTTCCATAAAAATAATTATCAACACGCTACCACATTGTGTTTGAGAGTAAAGCATGACACTGTATTCATTACCACACAAGAAAATCATGTCTCAGAGTGAAATATTGCTTCACACAAACACACAAAAAAATTGCACCAAACATCTTCCCAAATCTGTAATGAGAATTGTTAGTGATCTGTTGCAACAAGAAGCTTTACAGTTTCTCATGATTTTACAAAATATTATTAATATTAATATATTAATATTATTTTATTTTTATACTTTATAAAATGATTTTTTACAAATCTATGGTTTAGTAATTGAAAACAAATATATAAATATAGCATCAATATTAGTATTGTAATTTTACTGTGAATGTATATACAGTCAGGTCCATATATATTTTGACACTGACACAATTTTCATAATTTTGGCTCTTTATGCCACCAGAACAGAATTACAAATAAAACAATTAAGATAAAATTGAAGTGCAGACTTTAAGCTTTGATTCAAGAGGGTTGAACGAAAACATAACATAAAATGCTTAGGAATTACAACCATTTTTATACACAGCCATTTTCAGGAGCTCAAATATAATTGGACAGATAAATGTAATCATAAATAAAAAATAACAATATTTTGTTAAGAATCTTTTGCAGACAATGACTGCCTTAAGTTTGGACTCATGGACATCAGCAGAGACCGTACAGTAAAATCCAGTGTCAAGAGCTCAACTTAGGCAAACACTGGCCTCGATAATGGTAACTTAATTGATAACAAAACTGAAACATCAACATCTAAAGTCAGTCTTGTTAGTAATGCATGAAGCTGGTGATGCTGTTTGTGGAGTTGTTTAATTATCCTCTGCTGAGATCTTGAGAGATTTAATGTCTTCTATATTGTGTTGATTTTATCTATGGTTGTGGCTGAAGTCAGTTTTAGTTCTTGTGTTTCTGCTCGTCTCTTTTTTTCTTTTCTTGTTTCTCTGTCTTTCAGTGGTTGAGTTTGTTAACATCAGATGTTCTTCAATAATGCTCAATCATCACTCAATTACTAAATTAATTATCTCATTAACTTTTACACTGCTTCAGTGTTACTTTTTTAACACTCTGAGTGTGGATTATATAAACACTGGGAGTGTTAATTTAACACTGGGGGCTTTACTGTGTGGGTTTCGCCTTTGTGATGCCTTTTCAGGTTGCAGCTGACTTCAGTTGTTGTTTGTTTGTGGCTCTTTCTGCCTTTAGTTTTGTCTTCAGCAAGTGAAATGCTGCTCAATCAGGTTGAGATCAAGAGATTGACTCTGCCATTGTGGAATAATCCACTATTTTTCCCCTTCAAAAACTCCTGGGTTGCTTTTGGGTCCGTGTACGTTTTGATAGTTTGTTTTTTCGTTTTAAACCCAAAACAAAATAACGAGAAACCACCTGTTTTTCGTTTTGTCCTTTCAAACCAAAAACAAAGAAACGGTAAAAAAAGAGCCATTCTCCCGTTTTTGGTTCTGAATCCAAAAACGAAAAATGACAAAACCAAAATCAAATAACGGTCCGATTTTGTTTTTTTGAAATTCCTTTTTCCATTTTTTCGTTTGAAGATCTACATTGAAATACAGACAGGTTGGCCACGTGACCCGGAAGTAATAGTAAATATGGCCTATCAAAATAAAAGCCAAGCTTTTAGAACGGTCATAATATGCAGCGCTAATGTTATACCAGAGTAATGTTAGAAGAAGAAAAATCAATTAATAAATAGCCTTATATAAACCTGGACCGGAATAAATATGTTAGCAACAGTAGTTTATTACAGCTATTTAATATCGTGCCTATCCAGACATCACCAGTCACGTTTAATGAGCGCATTGTTTGGCTCAATACAGTTGGTAATATAGGTTAACCTAAGAACTTATTGTGTGTGCAGAGTTGTTACTGTTAGCGCTATATTATATAATTAAATTTATATTTAATGTGGTTTCCACCGTAATGGATAACTGTTCCCTCTTTCTACCAGCAGGTGGCAGTATTTAAATGACTGACTGTATGGTGTCTTTGGTAACTGTTTTAAATCAAGATTACTGATACAGATGTATTTATTGTTGTTCATTTTATTTTGTTTTTGATTTTATTTGCCTAGTTATCATCATCATCATTCACCCAGCCCAGAGTTAAACCTGCTTCTGTTTTAACCTGATTATAACCAGTGTTGTGCCTGAACGCATTCATTGAACGATAGTTCATGAACTTGTTCATATTTTGGGCGAACGTGAACTGAACGTGCTGTATTACTGCCTGATGAACGTTACTGTCAACTCGTTCATTCTGGTGTCTGTGAACGGCACGTTCTCTCAGGTTAACTTCGTTCAATAGGGTGCCAGATTTCTATAGAGCCTTCCAGGCGAAAACCCGGCTAAAACACACCGTAAACGGGTCTTAATATGTAGCGGAAAAACACAAAATCTGGCAACACCAGCCACCAGTGTCGCACCGCCGCCCGCCGCATGCGTGACGCGTCAAAAAAAAAAAAAAAAAAAAAAGCATGGAGGCGACAGCAGGCGTATGATCATTTAAAAGAATTTTATGATGTTTATGACAAGGTCGGTGAGAATGGGAGAAATCTCACTTTTCTGTGCAAACTTTGCCCGCCGGCTTTCAAAAAGAAAATCCTGGTATATTTTTCCAGGATTCTAATATTCTTTTTTAGCATGTGAAGAATGGAAAATTATTAAAAATGAAAAACGTTTGCACCTTAATGATTACTGTCCTGTTTTTCTTTTAATAATTCCTCATTAAAAAAAGAAATGCTGTCCCCTCAATGCTAATGTAAACCCTGGTTGGATAAGGATTCAAAATTGGATATGAAGATGAAATCTGACGCATAGCTTCATTGTTAAAACTGATAAAATAATTGCTGTCTGTGATTCTATACGGGCTGTGGCAATAATTTTGAAAAATAATAGCTCGCAGCAACATATGGAAAAAAAAAGAACTATGAACTAGTTCATTTTTGCAACTGTGAACTTAGTTCAAAATTTTGAAGTTTGAACTATGAACTGAACTAGTTCATTTTAAAATTTGTGAATTGAACTTTGAACTAGTTCATGTAGAAAGTGAACTTTCCCAACACTGATTATAACACTGCTATCAGCTTCTTATAGCAGCTCAGACAACAAACTCACATCAGACATGTCCTAATCCTAATGTAGGCCATCTGGCCAAAAGAATGATTTACCAGTGTGCTATATACTGTGTGAATCTTTCTTCTCTATACACATTCCAGTTTGTATAACATACAAAACTCTGATTGTGTCATGCAAGTGAAGAGAATCCATACAAGTCTTGAAACTTTATATAGCACATAAATGCTTTCAAGGGCATTGCATGTACAATCAGTGGCTGCAGAACATTTGTTAAGCCCTAAGGTAAGAACATTTTACAAGGTCCTCAAAAGAAAACCCAAAAACATAATTACATTACTAAAAAACAGGCTGTCAACGCTGATTACATCAGCAATAACTGCAACAAAACGTTTCCAGTAACTTTTGATACGTCCTGCTTATTGACTTTGGACGAATCTTTGCCCATTCCTCTGTACAGAACAGCTTCAACTCTTGGATGTTGGTGGGTTTCCTCACATGAGCTGCTTGCTTCCCTTCCTCATCCTTCCACAACATTTCAATCATTTTAAGGCCATAACTTTTGACTCTGCCTTTCCAAAACATTCACTTTATTCTTCTTTAAGGTAGGTGGGTATATTTTGTCACAATATAATATATATAATAGTATAAAGTATAAATTGAGTTTGTAACTCCCTTCTGGTACATAGCAGACATTATCAGGTTAATATAGAAGCAATTATAAAAATGGTAAACAGAAATAAACTATGATCAGTGGAGCAGTGCTGAGGATGAACTATAGTTTAAGAGTCTGATAGCTTGGGGGGGAAAAGTTGCTCTGCAGTCTGTTGGTGCGGCAGCAGAAACTTCTATATCTCTTCCCAGAAGGCAGCAGGATGAACAGGCTGTGGCTGGGTGGGTACTGTCCTTTTGTATCCTTTTGGCTCTGGGTACCAGTGATCTTCTGAGCAGTTTTAATCTCCCGCTGCAGAGCCCCTCCGGTCCTGGGCCGTGCACATCCCATGGCAATTTGTGATGTTTCCAGTCAGGTGATCACCACCATTTGCTGCTGTAACGTGTCACACTGATGATGTATAATCCTCAAGGCTCTCCTTGGTGGTGACCTCATCTGTCCATACTTTGAATGTCCTTACTTATGATCAGACTTGCAGCACTGTCTTTATATTTCAATGTTAACATAAAAATGTCACGTTGAATCGCTGTCAGTTCGCTGTCCATTACGGTGGAAACCACATCAAATATAAATTTAATTATATAATATAGCGCTAACAGTAACAACTCTGCACACACAATAAGTTCTTAGGTTAACCTATATTACCAACTGTATTGAGCCAAACAATGCGCTCATTAAACGTGACTGGTGATGTCTGGATAGGCACAATATTAAATAGCTGTAATAAACTACTGTTGCTAACATATTTATTCCGGTCCAGGTTTATATAAGGCTATTTATTAATTGATTTTTTTTCTTCTAACGTTACTCTGGTATAACATTAGCGCTGCATATTATGACCGTTCTAATAACTATTACTTCCGGGTCACGTGGCCAACCTGTCTGTATTTCAATGTAGATCTTCAAACGAAAAAAAAAAAAAAAAAAGGAATTTCAAAAAACCCAAAATCGGACCGTTTATTTGATTTTGGTTTTGTCATTTTTCGTTTTTGGATTCAGAACCAAAAACGGGAGAACGGCTCTTTTTTTTACCGTTTCTTTGTTTTTGGTTTGAAACGACAAACGAAAAACAGGTTGTTTCTCGTTATTTTGTTTTGTGTTTCAAACGAAAAAACAAACTATCAAAACGTACACGGACCCTTTTGTTGTATGTTTTGGGTCATTGTCCATTTGTGCTATAAAGTGCCGCCCAGTCAACTATGCTGCATTTGACTGAATCTGGGCAGAGAGTATATCTCTGTACACTTCAGAATTCATCCGGCTGCTTCTAGTGCCACTGGAAGCCATGCTGATGTTTTTTGGCAAAGTCTAATCTGGCCTTGTTTGCAGCTTGTGGTGAGCACTCTGTGTTTGCTCTGGTGAAATTTCCAAGTACTTCTCGCTGCAGACTGTAGTGCGGTGACATCACGTATGTACGGCACATATGTGTTTACCACGCATGTGCAAAGTGACGTAAGGTATGTCTGATGATTTACGCATGCGCAGTAACGTTCATTCACTTCCGGATGTTCGTAAGGTATGGTGGATTTGAGATTCGGTGACAGTAAAGTCAAAAAACAATTAATTACTTTTGTTTTCTTAAAAATGTGCGTTTGTGTTAATGGCTTTTAATTGTAAGGATGCTTTGGTCATAATCATAGAGAGTGTCATTGTAAATGTGAGCGATTTCAAACATTTATGACATGTTTTATGATATATTATTCAAAGTGACAGGGATTCTGCTGCTTTTTAAACGGTCTTTAAAAGTCTTATTTCGCCTAAAATGAGCCTTTAAAGATGCCTTAAAATAGACCAGAAAGACTTTATTAATATAAGTAATGCAATTGATAGTTGCATGCATTGAAAAAAAATGTCTCATATTTGTAATCTTTTTCATTAACTAACATTATCAAAGATTAGTAGATACTGTAACAAATGTATTGTTCATTGTTAGTTCATGTCAATTAATACATTAACTAGTGTTTACCAATGACACCTTATTGTAAAGTGTTACCTCTTAAATTTACCTTCATGTGACTTCATATGACTCTTTAGGGACATTGTCAGTAAAAAGAAATTGAGAGAAGAGACCCATTTCATGTGGCTAGATAGTTCTTTAATTCCTTACCATGTAGTGAGTACTGTAAAAAGTATTTGAGTTTCTGTCTCTTTTAATCTCTCTGTCTGTCTACTCTCAACTTTTTTTTTCTCTGATAGACTGTATTGCCCTCAACTGTAACATTTTCAAAATGAAAAAAACTTCAAACAGCGCTTTTTTTTTTTTAAATATTGAAGTATTATGCTGGCATTTACGTAATGAGACATCTCTCTTTTTTAAGAATAATCAAGAAATTTAGATCAAGATCATACAGTCATCAAAAGCTTAAGTTACCTACTAGCTGAAGATTTGTTTCAACATTGCACAAATCTTTGCTTTGAAAAAATAATGCAATTGCTTAGAAGCAAATTTATCAAAACTGCTAAAAGGGTAAAGATAAGCTCAAGAGTCCAACTGAAGCAAAAATTGTGGTGGATTTTTTTTTTTTTTTTTCTTTTTCTTCCAGTTGATTTCATCCAAGGCTGTGCTTAAAGTCAGTTGTAGTTCTTGTGTTTCTCTTTTCTTCAGTGATGTTGATTGTTAACAGCAGCTGTTCATCACTTATGCACAATCTTCATTTAATTAGACACTTAATTATCTCATTAACTTTAACTCTTTGAGGACTTGGGATTTAACTTGAGACTAGTTTGTGTCTTGGAAGGAATGACTTGGTTCCTCCTCTGGTGAAATCAGCTGCCGAGTTCATGGATGGAGCAAAAATATGGCAGGACTTTTACTCTTTGGCGCCTGGACTACCCACCTCTGATTAAAACATTCTGCATTCTGGGTAATATTCATCATTTTCGAGAAAGTAGCCTGCTTAAATTAACAGCATTTCAATGTCGACACTCAGAGGCTGTGCTTCAAATCACACCCTACACCCTCATTCACTATTCCCTTCATGAGTTTACTAATATAGTCCACCTGACAGAGAGAATGAAAACTAATGAGTGAATTCAGACACTGATGAACAGCTGCTGTTAATGAGCAGAATCACTGAAGAAAAGAGAACCACAAGAACTACAACTGACTTCAGACACAGCCTTACATTAAATCAACTGAAGATTTAAACAATCAACAAACAGCTTTACCAGCTTCACTCATTACTAACCAGACTGACTTTATTTCTGTCAGATCAGAGATCAAAAGATCTTATTGAGAGTTACAGTGATTTAGATGATGTTTTAATGTTTCGTTTGATGTTACCATTGTGGAGATCAGTATTTGCTTTAGTTGGGCTCCTGACCCCTTGACTTCAGAGCATTAAGTTTTGTTTGGTTGCTACACCTGTGTTTTTAACATACATCTGCTATAACAACATTTATGTTAGCAGTCAAGTGATTATGGCTGTTTCTTTCAATCATAATCTGCTAGACTGATATTAAATGTTGCTTGGAATCATTTGGCATGAAGTTCTATGAATATGTTACACAATTATTATTGTTTTTCTTTGACTTTATAAGGTTGAACAGTAATGTGGTAATCAAAGCGTAAGGATTTAAGAATAGTTTCAGTTAAATATATTTTGAGCTTGGATGTCAGTAGAGACATCAACATTCAGCATATGAATCTCAACAATGGTGACAATCAAAAGGTTCATGATGCAATGCATGCTGGGTTACCATCACAGGACAAAACTCATCCATGACTCCCAGTATGCCTTGCGGCATGAATAAATTATGCCCCTGAATTGTCCACTTATTTTCTTGAATTCATATGTGCTTGTATTTTTGCTTTTATCTTAAGTTTTAGTAGCATGTTTTGTGATGTTCAGAACTTATCTGTTTATTTATTTTGTGGATTGTCACCATTGTTGTGATTCATACGCTGATTCTTGATGTGTCTGTCGAAATTTCAACAAAGGTTTTTTTTTTATGAGTGGTATTTTCTTAACAGTCTTTCATGGCTCAGCAGTGTTCCTTCTTTTGCTCTAGTATCAATATTCAGTAAGAGAAGAGATGTGGGTTTGGATCAGAAATAAGAGAATGTTTGTTCTTATCAATCTATAAACAACAATACCAGATTTTTTTTGTTGTTATTTTTTATGCTGACTTTTTTGCTATAACAATCTCCAAAAACACATTGTTACAGCTGGCCAAAAAAAAACAAAAAACACCTTAGTGTTGAAAAGTCACGGTTCAAGAGCACAACTAAAGTAAATACTGATCTCCATCATGGTAGTGAAAAAAAACACCTGAACCTCTGTAACTCTCAATAAGATCTTCTGTAGACATCTGACAGAAATAAAGTCAGTCTGGTTAGTAATGTGAATCTGGTGAAGCTGTTTTAGTAGTTGTTTAATCAGATCTTGAGAGATTTTATGTATTCTTTTATTTCAGTTGATTTCATCTAAGGCTGTGGCTGAAGTCAGTTGTAGTTCTTGTGTTTCTCTTTCCTTCAGCGAATCTGTTTGTTAATAGCAGCTGTTCATCACTAAAGCTCAATCATCAGTTAATCACAGAATTATCTCATTAACTTCACTGATTCATTGTTACTCTAAAACTCTGTTATGTGCACACATTAGTGTTCATTTAAAACTGAGGATTTTGTTGTGGGGTTTAAAGGGTTAAAGATTTAAGATGAAGAAAAAACAGCATGAAACATAATTTAACAGTAAAAATAAACTGAAATTAATTTACAGGAAACAAACTGTAGAAAACTGTTTTTCTACAGTTTGTTGCCATAAATTAATGGTTGCCAGTAAATAACTGTTTTTCTACAGTTTGTTTCCGTAAAGTCAAGGAAAAAACAGCAATATACTGTAAAAAGTAAAAGTCAGATTTACCAAATGAAAAAAAAAGTTGATTTCACTAAAATATTTGTGAACATCCATAGAAAAAAAGTTATGCAAAGTCATACACTGATAAGGAGAGTAAATACTGAACTCAACTGTATTAATGTGTGTTTGCACAAGAGAGATCTGTTAGTTTAATGTAGTTTTGTTGGTCAACATTGTGCTGGAGAGTAGAGTCTGTGCTTCAGTCAATGATGAGCCACAAACACTGATGTTCTGCTGCTTTATATAAAGACAGTAAATATGGAGTTGCTGATACAGTGATGATCTTTGTGTTAAGTACTTCAGCACATGCAATTTTTTACAGTGTAATGTTCCTGCTATCTCTGATGGATTTGTTTTGTTTTTAAAGCATAACAATCGTCTGTTTCATTTGTATGGAGAGATCCTTTGACCGCATGATGTGGTTCACAGCAACAGCTTCCAAATGCAAATGGGACACTTAGAATCAACTACAGACCTTTTACCTGCTTAATTGATAAAGAAATAATGAAGGAATACTCCATGCCTGTCCATGAAACAGCTTTTGAGTCAATTGTACAATTACTTACGGTCCCTTGAAAAAGGGGTAGGTACATATTTAGGTCTAATGCTCTCAATGGCGCCGCACATGGCTGCTTCAGTGCTTGGCTCTCCAGTGTTTGTACTGTTTTTGTTAGTTTTTCCAGTTTTTTGTATATCAAACCGATCAGTTTCACCAGGGAGGAACTGATGAACATTCGGCAGAACAAACCACAAAATCTTTTACCGCATTTCAATTATTCAGATGTTTTACTGAACGTTGTTGTCGGTGGAGCAGTGGCGCTGATCAAACGCTTCAGGAAGCGCAGATGGGGGAAGCTAGCTGGCTCGCTCGTCAAACTCAGGAAGCGGTGATTTCGATTGCATTGCCTAGCATCCATCTGGCAAAAAGCTCCACTCTCTACCCAACAAAACTGACAAAATCCTTCTGCTCTCCCAGAAAAATAAAGATTTCTCACACTCTGCTGCTCTGTTTCACTGAAACCTGGCTGAGTGATGCCATTCCAGACAGAGTGCTCCATCTGACGGACTTTCAGCTGTTTAGAGCAGATCGAGACGCAGAATCAATGGGGAAATCGCGCGGCGGTGGGACATGCTTTTACATCAATGAACGGTGGTGTACAGATGTAACTGTGTCAAAGATGATGTGCTGTTCAGATCTAGAAGTGCTCTTTGTTAACTGCAAGCCATTCTGTTCGCTGCAGGAGTTTCACTCGTTCATTCTTGTGAGTGTTTACATCCCTCCGCAAGCGCACGTGAGCCTGGATTTACAGAAACTCGCTGATCAGATCACAGAGACAGAACAACAACACCCGGACTCTGTTTTAATCATTCTTGGGGACTTTAATAAAGCCAATCTCTCCCATGAACTGCCAAAATACAGACAGCATGTTACATGTCCCACCAGAGATCCAATATATTGGATCACTGTTACACCACAATAAAGGATGCATATCACTCTGGTCCACGAGCAGCTTTGGTGCTGTCTGATCACTGCCTGGTTCATCTTATACTGACCTACAGGCAGAAAATTTAATCTGCTAAACCTGTAGTAAAGACTGTAAAGAGATGGACCAATGAAATAGAGCAAGATTTACAAGCTTGTTTTGACCTCACTGATTGGAGTGTTTTTGAAGCTGCCACCACCGATCTGGACGAACTCACAGAGACTGTAACATCCTATATTAGTTTTTGTGAGGATATATGTATTCCTACCAGGACTTATTTAACATTCAACAATGATAAAACTGAGCAAAACTCAGACATATTCGTCAGGCCAAAGAGGATGCTTACAGAAAAGGGGACAGAGTCTTGTATAATCAGGCCAGGAACACACTGAACAAAGAGATTAGAGTGGCTAAAAGGACCTAAGCTAAAAAGTTGGAAGACCAGTTCACTTCCAACGACTCAACTTCAGTGTGGAAAGGGCTGAAAGCCATCACAAACTACAAGTCACCATCCCCCTGCACTGAGGCTAATCAACGACTTGCTAACGACCTGAATGAGTTTTACTGTAGATTTGAAACCCCCCCACACCCGTTCTGACCATCTCTCTACACAACCGTTAACAACTCCTGCAATCCCCTCTCCACCCCTCCTGCACTTCAAATCAGTGAAAACGATGTGCGCCAGGTCTTCAGGAAGAACAAAAGAAGAAAAGCACCAGGCCCAGATGGTGTTACACCAGCCTGTCTGAAAACCTGTGCTGACCAGCTCGCCCCAATCTTTTCACAGATCTTCAACAGATCTCTGAAGTTGTGTGAAGTACCTTCCTGCTTCAAACGCTCCACCATCATCCCCGTTCCAAAGAAACCCAAGATAACAGGACTTAATGACTACAGACCTGTGGCTCTAACGTCTGTTGTCATGAAGTCGTTTTTTTTTTTTTTTTGATTCTTTATTTCTTAAACAATTTAGATTTATAACTATTTACAACAAAGCCCAAGATCTGCCCACATTCATAAGATACAGAGATAAGAAGGGGGAAAAAAAGAGAGAGAGAGGGGAATCCTTGTTTAGAGGTATAACCAATACCTCTCAAGATTTCAAGAGGTCTGATAAAGTCTCAACAAGGTCCAACCAAAACTGTACTGTCCTTCTGGTGGCGCCATGCACTTTAGCTGTGATACACTCCAAAAGAGCAATTTCCAGCAGATAGGACATCCAAGTAGACGTAGCTGGGATAGATGGCTCAAACCAAAGTTTCAGGCTAACCTTTTTGGCAGCAGTGAGGGCAGCAGACAAAATCCTCATCTGATTGACAGACAGTGATAGCGAGGAATCATCCAACAAAAGAAAAAGCAGTGGATCCTTTTGGATCTGAGTCTTTAGAAGATCAGTCAATATGTCCTGCACCGAGGACCAAAACATCTCAATTTTAGAAACAGCCCCAGAACATATGCATATATGTACCTTGACTTGCACTGCTGCATAGGTGACATAAGGGGTCAGGCTTTCTTTTCATTTTATATAATAAACAGGGGGTAGCATACGCCTTATAGATTAACATGAATCATTTGATGTGCTGGGTTCTTTGAGGTAGCAAAACAATTTCTCCAGACAATGTCCCAGTCAATCAGAGTGTTAAGTTCTCTCTCCCAGAAGCTTTCAATCGGAATATTTGAGTACTGTCGCATCACAAGCGATTTATAAATTATACTCACTATACCTCTAGAATCCATACTAGAATCTATCCAGTTTATCATAGGATGAGGAGCTAGTCGACCAGGGTACACCATATGCTTTCAATGCAGATCTCAATCTTTAGTACAAGAAAAAGGAGAATCCTGGGGGAGAGAATTCATCTTTTAGAATCTGAAAGGACTTGAGCCCAATAATAATTGTATAGATCTTTTAAAGTGTAAATACCACATTCAACCCAGCATTTAGAAATGAACGGTTTGTTACCAGTACAAAGATTATTATTATGCCATATGGGGGTAGATTCACAGTAGAGATTTGAAACTCCCATAATCTTTTCTGCTGCTTTCCTGATTTTAATAGAATTACTTATAATTGGGCCAAACTTTTCCAGCGCTTTTTTCGATACATTAGTAAAGGATAAATCTTGTAGACGGAATGGGTAAATAATATTAGGTTCTAGGGCCCGCCATGGCACAGGGGAGTCAGCATCCATCCAAGTCCTAAGCGGCCTCATTTGGTATGCTAGATAATAGGAACAAAAATCTGGTAGGGATAAGCCACCATGAGGTTTTTAGCCGGTGCATAGATTTAAGTCGAATTCTAGGCCTTTTATTATTCCATAAGAATTTTGTTACTGCTGTATTAAGCTTTTTGAAATAATCAATAGGTGGAGCCTGAGGTAACACTGAAAATAAAAAACTTACCCTTGGAAGTATGTTCATCTTAATAGTGGCTATCCTACCATGCAGCGCCAAGCAGAGTGGAGACCAACAGAGAAGATTACTCGTGATCTTATCAAGGAGAGACTGATAGTTCCACTTGGAGATGCGAGATAATGAAGGAAAAACTCTAATTCCAAGATAATTAAACTGGTCACTAACAGGAATCATATTAGGTAAGGCCTGAATCTCTGATTTGGCAGCAAGATTGAAGGGCAGAAGTACTGATTTGCTCCAGTTAATTTTACAACCGGACAGGTTTGTTTAATGTATGTATTAATTTTTTTTATTCGTTAGTTGAATGTGTGTTGTTTGATACATACAACAAAACGTCATCAGCATAGAGTGAAATTTTATGGGACGTATTCATACAGCTTATAGGTGCTATTGCAGGGCATTGTCTAATCGCTTGGGCCAGGAGGCTCCAAGGATAATTTAAAAAGCAAGGGTGACAGGGGACATCCCTGACGAGTGCCCCTGCCAAGACAGAAGGAAGGAGAAATAGAAGAACCAGTAAGTACCCTGGCTGAACAATTAAAATAGTTTTGACAGCTCGCAAGAAAAAAGAGCCAAATCCAAAATGCTCTAGGACAGACCACAAAAAATTCCACTCAATTCGGTCAAAAGCTTTCTCTGCATCCAGAGAAAGGACTGCAGAAGAAGCTGTATAGGAGTCTGCTCGTTGCACAATATGAAGAAGCCTACGTATATTGTCTGCCGCAAATCTCCCCCTTATAAAACCTGATTGATCATGGCTTATCAAGTCTCCTACACATCTATTCAATCTTAGGGCCAAAACTTTTGCCATCAGCTTAGAATCTGTGGACAGAAGGCTAATTGGCCTATAACGAGAGCATTCAAGTGGGTCCTTCCCTTTCTTCAGCAGCAAAACTATTAACCCTCTGGAGTCGATTAACGTGTATGTATACGCATTTTGAGGCATTTTCTCCTGATGACCCTGAAAATAACTTAAATTACACTTCCAGTTTTGATCATACAGATAAGAACAATACATCAATCGAATCTGTACAGGGTCTACTTTTTTTGTATACGGACATAGTAACAACAAAACTTTGTGCACTTATAAAATAAAGATAACAAACAAGGTGTGCTGTCTGCAGCCTTTGTCTGCGCTTATCTTCATTTACAAACGCGTCATTAAAATGAACTGTAACTCAGTGAATACTCAAACACAGAGACATGAGAGAGATATCTATAGAAAGCCTGACGTGTCTACTTTTAAACTAAACAAGTGCTGCCGAAAACAAATATTCTGTGATAAAGTAATCCATATGTGAAAAACGAGGTGTTGTCTTTTTTTCGTGTCTCTTTTTTTTATTTTATTGTGTGAACGCGCCCGCGCTGTGAACGCTTTTTTGATTCATTTGTTTGTTTGAATGAAGCGCGCGGCTTTTGAATACGCCCAGAAGACAACGCAGCGAGATTGTTCTTCAAGTTTTTTTTATTTTACTGTTTGCTTCGCGATGAGAGGAATAAGACATAATTCACCCCAAAAAGATTTGATGTGGTTGAGGATTTGAGATTTGGATTTCCTCAGAAAAAAAGAATGAAGCACTTTATTCAGCAGAGATCATAAACATGAGTAAGTCCCTTTTTATTTATTTATATACTTGTACTAGTTTTCACATAACGTGTATACATTTTACTAGTTTGACTTTTTCCAAACTATAATTCCTGACTAAATGTATGATCAAGTGAAATATTATGAAGTTTCAATAACAATATACACTACTATACCATTCAAAAGCTTGATGTAAATAATATAAATGTAACAAATAAATGTAACTGTAACAAATGTAACAAACAATGCTGTTCTTTCAATTTATCCCCCCTAAAAAACCTGAAAAAAAAATATTAAATGTATTGTATTTTATGTAATTGTATGTCCTTAATAATAAATAATAATAATAATAATAATAATAATAATAATAATATAACGAATAAAATTTTTTTTTTTTTTTTTTTTTTTTTGTAGAAAATAAGATTGTTAAAAGGATTTCTGAAGGATTGTGTGACTGGGTAAGTAATGATGCAAAAAATTCAGCTTTGAAAGTCAGCTTTGATTTTTCCCTAATAAACTGTTTAACTGCACTCACAAGTAAATATTAAATTATGTTGTGGGATAATTAAATATATTCTAAATAAACTACAAACATAAAATTATATACATTTATTTTGTCCTTACATTCTTTCATGTAACTCTTCTCTCTCAGTCACACAGCTGACTGAATGGCTCATTATGCAGCTCATTATGCAGGTCTTTGTCTTCTCAGGTGTGAATCACAATGATATTCATGATAGTTGACGCCTACTCGCATATGACTTTTCCCAACAAAAAGTGTCTTAGAAAATTTAAATCAATATATTGTTTTCTGTAAGTGAGTAAACAAGATGATTTTCATATCATTTAGAAAGAAAAATTCTAGGCTACAAGCTCCAGTTCTCAAAAGTCCCGGGAACCAATGTTCTGTATGTGTTTTATTGCCTTATTCAAGTGATTTAACATTTTTAGTTTTTCACTAACCACGCATAACATTTTTTTTCTCAAAAACACAATCGTGTACATACATGCTGCTCACATATTATTATAGCCCAGTTTGTGCTGATTACAGTGAGATTAGAGTTTAGCCATTTAGATATTTATAAGAAACTGAAAAAAGCACAAATGTCAGGGCATGACATACTTCTCCAGGCTCCAAAAATACCCTTAGACTCCAGAGGGTGAAAGCTGTGCTTTGGTCCCTGTGTAAAGCACCTGTTTCTAAAGCAAAGTTAAGAGAGTTGAGAATCAAGGGTGCTACTATATCCCATAATATCTTCAGTAACTCTGGGGGAATCCCATCTAACCCAGGGGCCTTATTAGTGCTCATGGAATCCAGGGCCGATTTTAATTCCCCGACTGTCAATAGGCTATCTAATATATTGCGTTGAGAGTCATTTAATTTAGGAAGATTTAGATGTTTAAGGAATAAATCAAAATTAGTTGGGTCAGTGCTGGATTCGGAAGTATACAAATGTTTGTAATAGGATTCAAATGTCCTATTTACGTCCTTAGTTTGAGTATATACTGTACCCTCATGCCTTATAGCTGATATACTGGCCTTAGATTCAGCATCTTTCAGCCTCAAAGCCAACAGCTTAGAAGAGCGCTCTCCATGGAAATAATAAGAATGTCTTGTACGATGAAAGATGAATTCTGCTCGATGTAAATATATAGATTTTAATTCTGATTTAAGAACTTTAATTTCATTAGCTTTAGATTCGCAAAATTTACCTTTTAGTTCTTTCTCTAGTAAAATGATTTGATTTTCTAATTCAATTTATGGCTCTCTCTACGCTTTTTATTAAAGGATGAAAAGCTTATACATTTACCCCTAATAAAACATTTAGTGGTTTCCCACAATACCTGGGGGTTAGAGACTGAATCTTTGTTGATCTGCAAAAACTCTTTCAAGGAGCTGCATAGTTAATCCACAAATATACAGTCTTGTAATAAGGAGGTGTTGAATCTCCAGCGATTGTGTCTGGAGCCCAAAGATACCGCGGTTAAAGATGTAAGTACTGGAAAAAAGAAGTGGCAGAATATTAACTTTACTAATAAAGGGAATAAGAGAAGGGGACATAAGTAAATAATCAATCCTTGAATAGCTCCTTGAATCAATAGTTGACGAGCTGAAAAAAAAATTATTATCCTAACACCGTCATTTTGTAAACGCCAGACGTCACATATGTTAGTGTGCCGCAAAAATGAATTAAAACACCCAGAAATGATTGAATCAGCCTTAGAGGCATGAGATCTATCTAACTGGGGGTCCAACACAGTATTAAAATCGCCCACTAGCACCACAAGACAGTCCTCTAAACTCACAACTATCGGTGGGTGCATATACAGACACAAAAGCATATTTAGTATTATTTACGGAACCAACAGCATAAGTGATTCGGCCTTCTGTATCTCCACCCGATCTTATAATTGAGAA
Source organism: Cyprinus carpio (assembly GCF_018340385.1). Lineage (NCBI taxonomy): Eukaryota > Metazoa > Chordata > Actinopteri > Cypriniformes > Cyprinidae > Cyprinus > Cyprinus carpio. Next base: position 912,690 of record NW_024872754.1, read on the forward strand.
ATCAAAATTACGCTTAGACACAATCAGCACTCCTTTAGTTTTGTTGGTGGCCAAAGAGGAGCATATCACTTTAAAGTACCTATTTTGAAAGCGATGCACGTCAGCTGCTTTCAAATGAGACTCTTGTATAAGGGCGAGATGGACATTTTTGCATCTTAGGTAATCTAAGCATTTAGTTTGTTTAACAGGGCTATTTAACCCATTGACATTCCACGACAATATATTTATAGCCATATATTACTAAGGAAGAGTAGACCAGCCAGAACTGAGGCGGGAAGAGAAGATAGCGGTGATCCCCCGGAAAGATAATGGTGATCAGAACAAATGCATACACGTACATGTTTATAAACATACAAACATTACGCACAAAAAAACATGCATAATACAGGTTAAACTTACTTGGACGGTCTTGGTCATAAAACAAAAAGCAAAACAAGGACAGTAACAAATAAAATTAAGAACAAAAGAATTTGAATGATACTGTTTTAACTTACTTGGAGTAACATTATTTGGATATGCGGCCAATTTAGCAGTGCGGCTCGTCCGTCATCACTATTACCCAACCCGGTCATTTTCCGGATGAAAAGACAATCAAATTTTCTCAGTAAGGTCCTCCATAGGAACTGCAGATTCGTCTTCATTCACCTCAGATTCTCGTGACGCCGCCGATACAGCTCCCTTCAAAGAAGATTTTATGGCGGGATCCAGATTGAGAGCGAACTTTTCAACCTCCGCTGGTGTCTCAAAAAGTGAAATCTTCCCTCGATGAGTAACTTTCACAACCCGCGGGGTAAAGCAAAAAGGAACGTTATTCCCAGCTGGAGTTAGCTTCTTTTCGCAGCAGCGATGACATCGTCTCTCCCTCTTAGTCCGAAGTATGGGTGCTGTAGTCTGGGAAGAAAAGCAGCAGCGTTCCCATATGAAGAATTGTCCAGCGGCAGGGCTTCATTCAGGATCGCATTCCGATCTTGATAACGTAGCAACTTGAAGATGAATGTACGAAGGGGTTGTTTTTTGGCCGTTCGCCGCTATATATACGGTGGGCTCTTTCAATCTCCATTACTTTGCCGCCAAGGGAGGGAATCCATTTAGGGAGCTGATTTTGTATAAATTGCAGAGGGTCATTTCCTTCCACACCCTCTTTTTAGCCTACTAACGGATATTGGACTGGCGACTTTTATCTTCGATTCTTGCCAACTTTTCCTGAAAGGAGTCCACCGCTAGCTTAATCTCCACGGTGTCTTTTTTTGCGTTACGGAGGGCTGTCTGCATGTTGTCAAAATTATTTCTTATCCAACGAACGTCCTCTTCCAAACCTCCAAGCCTCTCTGCAATCGGGGCGAATTCTTCTTTAAATAGCTCTCTAATTAAGCTGAGGTGCATCTTTAGCTCATCAGCAACAATGATGCGAAGTTCCCCCTCAGGAAGACAATTAGGGTCTTTAACTCGCTTTTTCTCCGGGGAAGCCAGTGTTAATTGACGTTTTGCCATCCTTATTCGTTGCCCCGTTAGCAAACGTAATCAAAAACGAATCAACGTTGGTGGTTTACTGAGAACAGTTCGATAAATTCAGGATACCGAGTCTGAGAGCAATCAAACTACACCGCCATTGCTATCGGTGGGTCACGTGACTCCCCGTCATGAAGTCGTTTGAAAAACTTGTTTTGGCTTATCTGATTCAGGATGGACATCACTGGACCTTTACTGGACCGGCTTCAGTTTGCTTACCAAGCAAACAGGTCCGTGGATGATGCAATCAACATGGGATTGCAATTCTTCCTGCAACATCTGGACAAAACAGGGACTTATGTGAGGATCCCGTTTGTGGACTTTAGTTCGGTTCTCAACACCATCATCCCAACAGCCCTCCAGACCAAACTCACCCAGCTCTCTGTTCCTAGCTCTATTTGTCAGTGGATCACCAGCTTTCTGACAAATAGGCAACAGCTAGTGAGAATTCATGTCAAACAGCCGCTCCACTAACACTGGTGTCCCTCAGGGATGTGTTTTCTCCCCACTGCTCTTCTCGCTGTACACCAGCGACTGCACCTCTAAAGACCCCTCTGTCAAGCTCCTGAAGTTTGCAGACGACACTACAGTCCTAGGTCTCATCCAGGACGGTGACGAGTCTGCTTACAGACAACAGGTTGAGCAGCTGGCTGTCTGGTGCAGTCTTAACAACCTGGAGCTGAACACTCTCAAAACAGTGGAGATGATCGTGGACTTCAGGAGAAACCCCCCTGGACTCCCTCCACTCACCATCATGAACAGCACTGTAGCTGCAGTGGAGTTATTCAGATTCCTGGGAACCACCATCTCTCAGGACCAGAAGTGGGACAATCACATTGAATCACTAAAATGGCCCAACAAAGGTTGTACTTCTTTCGCCAGCTGAGGAAGTTTAATCTGCCACCGGAGCTGCTAAAACAGTTCTACTCAGCCCTCATTGAGTCTGTCCTGTGCATTTCAATAACTGTCTGGTTTGGTTCAGCTACAAAATCAGACATCAGAAGACTACAGAGAACAGTTCGCGACTGCTGAAAAGGATTATTGGTGCTCCCCTGCCCACTTCTTCAAGAACTGTATACATCCAGAGTGAGGAAAAGGGCTCAGAAAAATCTCTGGATCCCTCACATCCAAGTTACCCCCTTTTTGAACTTTTGCCACCTGGCCGGCGCTTCAGAGCCACAAATACCAGTACAGCCAGGCACAAGAACAGTTTCTTCCCCCAGGCAATCTACCTCATGAACAGTTAAATGTTTCCCCACTTATGCAATAAAAATGTGCAATATCCTTATATTTATTTGTTACCCCTCCATCCTAGTACATCTCTGCATCTTACTCATTCTATTCCATTATCATCTATAGCACAACTGTTCATACAATTTATTTAGTTTGCAATTTTATTTATTTATTTTTTATCTTATTTATTTCTTTATTTTTTTCTTTTCTCTGTGTGTTGTTGTTGTCTCTGTGTACTGGAAGCTTGTGTCACTAAAACACAATTCCTTGTATGCGCAAGCATACTGGCAATAAAGCTCTTTCTGGTTCTTATTCTGATATTTAGGAGCTGTAATTCATTAACCTTCCTCCCATTTTTTATGAGAATACCCTCAAATTAAAGCTCAGAGTGTGCACTTTAAGCCCACATTCGTTATATAACTGTCACTTGAATATGTTTTAGTCAGCAGCTAAAATTATAAAATTGTAGAGGTTGTATAAAATAATGCTTTTGCATTGTGTGTCTAGACCTTTTGCCCTATCAGTGTTCTAAAATATAAAATTATTAATTTTCTAAAAAATTAAATATATCAAATGTATAACATGTGTATGGACGTCATACTTTAGTTGGTGTTACACTTGCCAAGCTCTCTGATTTCTGAAAAATGTGCTGTGCAGTCCGGCAGAGGGGGTAGTCCAGGAGCCAAAGAGTAAAAAGTCCCTGCCATATTTTTGCTCCACCCATGAACTCAGCAGCTGATTTCACCAGAGGAGGAACCAAGTCATTCCTTCCAAGACACAAACTAGTCTTGAGTCCAAATCCCCAGGTCCTCAAGGAGTTAAAGGTAATGAGATAATTAAGTGACTAATTAAATGATGATTGTGCAATTAGTGATGAACACCTGCTGTTATTGAAAATTATCAGATGTTGATGTTTTATTGTTTAAAATGATGCCACCATCATAGAGATCAGTGTTTTGATTTAGTTGTGCTCTTGACCCTTGACTTGCTGTGCTAGATCTCTTTCTGTAGCGCTGTATGCGGTATTTGGTGAGCGAAGAGAGATCAGTGATCATATAGTCACAATGAAGCTGGTTTGATTATATTCTAAATAAAGATTTTTTTATATATATATATATATAAATATGTTAGGTTTTTGAGTAATCAATCTTGTGAAATTACAGCATGCAAACAAACAGTACGCTGCGTTAATATTTACAGATTAGGGAATGAATTTTAAATCTGTGTAGCACATACCGAAAATTGAACTCCAGTCTTTCTTAGACACACACAGACATCAAGAACCAGCCATATCTCTAAAATGGTGTGACAATCAACAAAATGCTTCATGTTGCAATACATGAAAAACTCCCATAATGCACTGCAGTATGCAATAATGATTTTCACCACTGTTGAGGATCATCTGATCACACAATCTTCATTTACATAATGTTAAATGAAAAATACAAGACCTTGCATTTTGGCCTAATCAGACAGATGTTTTTAAAAGTTACAGCTACATAATAAGTAAATAAGTTTTTAGTTAGACACACAGACATCAAGAATCAGCGTGAGCATCACAACAATGGCGACCATCAAAAAACTATCAAAAACTGACTGTGTGTCAATCAAGATCCCAACTAAAGCAAACACTGACCATGATAATGGTGACACACAATTGTGTTGTTTTTTCTCGTTTAGTGATTCTGTTTGTTGTAAACTCAGGTGTCTTCAATAATGGTCAATCATCACTCAATTAATCACCTAATCACTTATCTCATTAACTTTAACACTGCTTCAGTGTTACTTTTAACACTACTTCGGTGTTTATATGAGTCCACACTCAGAGTGTTAAATTAACACTGGGGATTTTGCTGTGTACAGTCGTGGCCAAAAGTTTTGAGAATTACATAAATATTAGTTTTCAAAAAGTTTGCTGCTAAACTGCTTTTAGATCTTTGTTTTAGTTGTTTCTGTGATGTACTGAAATATAATTGCAAGCACTTCATACGTTTCAAAGGCTTTTTTTTCGACAATTACCATGACATTTATGCAAAGTGTCAGTATTTGCAGTGTTGGCCCTTCTTTTTCAGGACCCTCTGCAATTCGACTGGGCATGCTCTCAATCAACTTCTGGGTCAAATCCTGACTGATAGCACCCATTTCTTTCATAATAACTTCTGGGAGTTTGTCAGAATTAGTGGGTTTTTGTTTGTCCACCCGCCTTCTTGAGGATTGACCACAAGTTCTCAATGGGATTAAGATCTGGGGAGTTTCCAGGCCATGGACCCCCAAATTTCAACATTTCTGGTCCCAGAGCCACTTATTTATCATTTTTGCCTTATGGCACGGTGCTCCATCGTGCTGGAAAATGCATTGTTCTTCACCAAACTGTTGTTGGATTGTTGGAATAAGTTGCTGTTGGAGGGTGTTTTGGTACCATTCTTTATTCATGGGCTGTGTTTTTGGGCAGAATTGTGAGTGAGCCCACTCCGCTTGGATGAGAAGCAACCCCACACATGAATGGTGTCAGGATGCTTTACTGTTGGGCATGACACAGGACTGATGGTAGCGCTCACCTTTTCATTTCTCCCGGACAAGCCTTTTTTCCAGATGCCCCAAACAATCGGAAAGGGGCTTCATCGGAGAATATGACTTTGCCCCAGTCCTCAGCAGTCCATTTCACTATACTTTCTGCAGAAGATCAATCTGTCCCCTGATGTTTTTTTTGGAGAGAAGTGGCTTTCTTTGCTGCCCTTCTTGCACGCCCAGGCCATCTTCCAAAAGTCTTCGCCTCACTGTGCGTGCAGATGCGCTCACACCTGCCTGCTGCTGCCATTCCTGAGCAAGCTCTGCACTGGTGGCACTCCGATCCCGCAGGCTGAATCCTCTCGTTTTAGGAGACGATCCTGGCGCTTGCTGGACTTTCTTGGACGCCCTGAAGCGCCTTCTTTAACAAGAATTGAACCTCTTCCTTGAAGTTCTTGATGAACCTATACATTGTTGATTTAGGTGCAATCTTTAGTAGCCACAATATCCTTGCCTGTGAAGCCATTTTTATGCATGCATGTTTTCTTTGCAGGTCACCATGGTTAACAATGGGAAGAACAATGATTGTTCAAAGCATCACCCTCCTTTTAACATGTCAAGTCTGCCATTCTAACCCAATCAGGCCTGACATAATGATCCTCCAGCCTGGTGCTCGTCACATTCTCACCTGAGTTAATAAGATGATTACTGAAATGATCTCCGCAGGTCCTTGCTGACAGCAATGAAATGCAGTGGAAAAGGTTTTTTTTTGGGATTAAGTTAATTTTCATGGCAAAGAGGACTATGCAATTCATCTGATCACTCTTCATAAACATTCTGGAGTATATGCAAATTGCTATTATAAAAACTTAAGCAGCAACTTTTCCATTTTCAATATTTATGTAATTCTCAAAAACTTTTGGCCACGACTGTAGACACTGAAGCGCCTTAATTTTTTTACCACACACTGTTTTTTTTTTTTTTTTTTTTTTGTTTTTTTTTTAATATGATTTAAAAATACATGAAATCAGTCCTGAGCAGTGCAGTGGTTGAAAATCACCATCTCACGAATTTCATATCTCAAATCTGAAGAAGATACTATGAAAAATGAGATTCCTGCAACCATTTTTCTGAGACTAGGTTCTAGTCCTCCTCTATATAACAAATGTATTGAAGGGTTCCACAAACTATTTTAGTCCTTAAACATACCACTGCATAGTTTTTCAATTATTTAAAACAAACAGACGAATTTTCAACATCGTATAAGTGAATTTATTTGAGAACTATAAAAATACAATAAGAATAATTTTGAGTGATAACTAATAAAATAAATAAAATAATAATTAAAAATGAACTATAGGCCTATGCCAATTACAGTACATCCTGAGATTTACTACGAAAATACAGCATTTACACTGTAGAGGAATCAAACAGTCGGTAATCACATGCTGATGGCCTTCCTAATAGATGGTAATTATATAGATGGGCAATAGCAGTCAGTAATTACACTCTATTCATATAGACCGCATTCACACTGATAGCTGCCTATCAATCGCTGATTATCAGTCATAGAGATGATAATCATGCAGATAAAGCCACATTCCCCACAAAACACAAAACAACATATGAAAAAAATGTTGAAGAAGAAAAACAAAGAAAGAATTATTTGTGCAAAAAGCCGATCGCTAAGTTACGCCCCCATCAGATGACAGGTGAGTCAAAAGTGCATCACGATCCGTCACGAGAGAGCGCCCAGAATTCAAATAAACATATTCTGCTTATCTTTGGCTTTATTTTTTTAGTGGATGGTTCTCATCCTGTTAGTGACAACTGTATGCTACAAAACCATGCAGTTTTTTGAGCGTATTTTTATTCCATAACGGATACAAAACAATACTGGTGCCTGAATAAGAAGAGAGATGTAAACAAAGAAATGATCATCCATATTAAACGTTATTGCTTCATTGGACTAAAAGTGCTCTGTGAGATGTCGTTCAGTTGACCCTTACCTTTCTAGCTAAACCGGGATGTACAGCTGTGGATGTGTTTATGACTAGCGTTATTATGAACGAATCTGGTACGTACTACACATTTTTATTATGCATGTGTTTTGATGTGTACTGCTTACACAGATTTAGCAAATACATTCCTTATAAGCTTTCCATTGAAAAAAAGTGATCCTCGGTCATCGATGCTTGAGGCTTAGACCTTCATAATGTTATGTAGTTTGTATTGATGAATTTTGTCCCGTATCATTTAATCTATCCACCTTATTTTGCCACACGGAAGTAGGTACGGATGAACGTACTTCCTTATAATGTGTTAAAACTCCAATTTCGCTAGCCGGTAGGTAAGGAGCGATATGGTGGGACCACAGAACACTAATTAACAGAGTGATGGTAAATATTTACCACACCCGCGGGTGTATGACACAGTGGGAGGATGAAAATAAGGCCTGCATAATAATTTTTTTAATATTTTGTTTTGGCGCATATGAGGCATATATCATTAATGTTACCTACACAGCGGAAAAGTCAGCGGAGTGCTGGTACATAAAACAGAAAGCGAATTCATGTTTTTAAAAGCAGAACGTGAATCCCTGTAGTTATGTGATTGTATTTTATGATTTAGGTAACTGGTAAATGATTAATGTCTCCTTTTTCTCTCTTCATTTGTGAAATCACTTATTGTTGTTTAAAGTAAACAGAAAAGATTTGAAGTCACAATGGGGACCTATCTGAGACTCTCTCTCTATAAATATATATATATATTATGTTGTATATATTTGTTAATTGAGGCAGTTCTTTTTTTTGTCTGTGTGTGGGTGTAAATATGTGTATTATATTATTATATGTTGGTTACTGTTTTTTGCATTTGTGTTTCTTACTGTAATGTTTAAACTTAATAATAATAATAATAATAATAATAATAATAATAATAATAATAAAACCCTTTTAAAACAAATAGACAACTGTTTAAACTGGATGGCCTCCACCGAACAAACTCCTTCCTCCTGTGAGGGCTCTCCGGCCACTGCCACAACATTAGTGCCCAAACCCGCCTCCATCTGCTGTAGATTAGCCAAAAACAACTGATAGCATCTCTCAGTGATATGTGTCTGGTCCCCGCTATGATAGCAAAACAAATTTACAAATGTTTTACAGAACAGTGGGAACTCTCTATTTCTATTTTATCACGTGATAGAATGTCTAAGACCTCCCTCAAGCTGTAACGGCTGACCCATCTAATCTGCTGCCTATAATGCATCAAACTAAGATTACTGTAGAGACACAAATTAATCCAATTGAGTTAGCATTTTTTAACATTCGCTCATTTAAAAATAAATAATTTCTGATCAATGACATTATAACCACAAACAACCCTGGATTTTTATGTTTCTAAACGAAACGTGGCTAGAAGACAGCTGCAGTGCAATGGCCCTCAATGAAACAGCCCCTCCTAACTTGGGAAAGTCATGGCCTAATGGTTAGAGAGTTGGACTTGCAACCCAGTTTCGAGGGTTCGAGTCTGGTAACGGCAGGGATTGTGGGTGGGGGGAGTGAGTGTACAGCACTCTCCCACCTCAATACCATGACTGAGGTGCTCTTGAGCAAAGGCAGGCCGAACCACCCCCAACTGATCCCCAGGTGCTGCAGCAAAAATGGCTCCCCTCTGCTCAGGGTGTGTGTTCACTGCTGTGTGTGTGCCCTTAGGATGGGATAAATGCAGAGCACTAATTCCGAGTATGGGTTATCATACTTGGCAACATGTCACATCATGTCACTTTTGCTTTCATGAGTGTCTGCAGGACTGTTAGGAGAGGTGTTAGCTGCTCTATTTAAGCTAACTGAGACTTGTTATAGCACTTTGCATATACATTGCTTTTTTTATTGTTTTTGATTGCTTCCATTGTCCTTATTTGTAAGTCACTTTGGATAAAAGCGTCTGCTAAATGACTAAATGGATACAGTCATGCCCAAAAATAAGGACACCCTTAGTAAATATGATCAAAAGAAGACTGTGAAAATTAATCTGCATTGTTATCACTTTTGATCTTTTATTTTAAAAAATCCTCAAAAAATCTAAACTTCATTGGATAATAAGAATTTAAAATGGGGGGAAATATCATTATGAAATAAATATTTTTCTCTAATACACATTGAACACAATTAAGGGGACACATTCTCCTATAATGCCTGCTGAGGTTAGAGACACCTGACAAGAGATCAGAATACCATTCCTTCATCCAGAATCATTTCAGACCTCAGACCCCTTTAGATTCCCAGCTCCATGATGGTGCTTCTCCTCTTCAGTTTACCATACTCATTTTCTATAGGGTGCAGGTCAGGGAAACTGGAATGGCCATAGCAGAAGCTTTGGTTTTGTGCCCAGTGACCCATTTTTGTGTTGTTTTTTGAGGTTTGTGTTTGTATTATTGTAGGGTTGATGATCAAAACATGGTCCATTATAAGATTTTTAACAGAGTCAGTCACTTGTTGATTTTTTATCTATGGTATTTGATAGAATCAAAGATGCCATGTGTCTAAACAAACAAGATGTCCAGGACCTCAGCAGCAGAATATAGGCCCACAACATCAAAAATACAGCAGTATATTATTCATTGTACATACATGGGGGTACTTTTTTTTAATCCCTGTTGTTCACCAAACCCATCTTGAGTGTTTGCCTGCGAAAAAAAGCCATTTTTTTTTTAGTTTCATCTGACCATAGAAAGCCAGTCCCATTAAAGTTCCATTCGTGTCTGATAAATGAATATGTTGGAGTTTGTTTTTTGGATGAGCTAGGAGAATTTTCTTGCAACCCTCCCAAACATAATGTGGTGATTTAGGTGCTGTTTGACAATTTTTTTTAAGGGTTTTCTGACCCCAGACTCAACTATTTTCTGCAATTCTCCAGCTGTGGTCCTTGGAGAGTCTTTAGCCACACAAACTGACCTCCTCACCATGCTTAGGACGATATAGACACAAGTCCTCTTCCAGGCAGTTTCGTAACATTTTCTGTTGATTGGAAATTCTTAATTATTGCCCTGATGGTGAAAATGGGAAATTTTCACTGCTCTAGCTCTTTTCTTAAAGCCACGTCACTAATTTGTGAACTCAATTATCTTTTGCTGGCACATCAGAAATAATATTCTTTGGTTTTTTTCTCATTGTGATGGATGATTAAGGGAATTTGGGCTTTGTTTTCCTCCTATTTATATTTCTGTGAAACAGGAAAGCCTTGGATGTATAATTTCATGTTCATAATCACCCCTGGAGTACTCAAAATTGTGAATATGAATGGGAATATACTTCAGAGTAGTTATTTTACTCATAAGAATTTCTAGGGGTGTCTTTAATTGTGGCCAATGTGTATTAGAGAAAACATTTATTTCATGATGATATTTCCCCCCATTTTAAATTCTTATTATCCAATGAAAGTTTAGATTTTTGTGATTTTTTTTTTAAATAAAAGATCAAAAGGATTAACAATGCATATTATTTTTCACAGCCTTCTTTGTTCATATTTACCAAGGGTGTCCTTATTTTTGGGCATGGACTGTAGTAAATGTACATTTGTATTTTTTTTTTGCAATTATGGATTTAACAGAGGTTTTAGGTGTAAAAATCAATTTCTGGTTCATGAGATTAGCATACTTCCTCTTCCTCTTTGGCTGGGTTATGCTTCTCCATAATGTAAATTATAGGGGCCAAGGCTTCTAAGCCGGGATTTTTCTAGGACCATGATATTAAAGTGACGATTGTTTTCAGCCACCACATATATCAAGGTCCGATTATTTGTACACTTGGGATTGGCGGCATATGAATATTTTATGAATCACACACATGAATCCCTGTTGATTTTTGCACTTGAATCAGGACTCATTTTTTATGTTAGATTGTTGAACGTGGGCCAAGATTTTTAATGTTCAAATGATTTCGAGATTTAATTTAGTTTTTTCATGAAATGCTGAATGAGCACAAATGATCCCCCTCTTTTATGCAATGACACAGCGAGATACGATTAAAAAATGGCACTTTTATTTTTAACCCATGGGTGTCTGATTGATAATGTAGAAATAATTGGGTGCTGCTTAGTCTTCAGTACATTTGTTACCTTAATGGAGTATAACTGTTTCTGGATTATTATACTTTTGTTGTTGAAACTACATAAAAATAACAGCTTATGCGTAATGACTGCCAAACTAATGTGATGTGTGGACTGTTGCTGTGTGTGTCTGTAGGTTGTCTGGCTGTATGGTGACAGAGGAAGGCTGTGGTTAGTTGTCTTCAGCTCTGAGTTCAAACCCCCCAAACACCTGAGAGAGTGGATCTGAGCTACAATAAACCCAGGGGATTCAGGAGTGAAGCTACTCTCTACACAACTCCAGAATCTGGGACAAAACTCAAGTATGTTGAGCAGCAAGTTTTTAGGTTTTATTATTTGAATTACTCAGTGTCTCTATGTAGCTAGAAGTCTAGGGTTTCTAGAGGACACAACAATATAACAGATTGAAAGAGCACTAGTATGAGCCCCCCCTGCCCAGAGCCAATCCTCCCTATACGCAAAGTAACAGCTGCGTAAGGCCCCCCACATCGCCTTTAAAAGATTATTTAATTGTACTTTTTCGTAGCCTTTCATTTAATTTTCAATTTGAATTGGCCAGCATTTTAATGAAAACATGAATGTTCTTTTTTTTTTATATGGTGTGCTGTCGCACTTGAAAACATGAAAATCCTGTCAAATCATGTAACACGTGAATGTCATACAGTCTCTTGCGCGGAGACAAAAAAAAAAACACACAAAAAAAAAAACGTGAACCGATCGTCTTTTTCATATTTACATACATCAAGCACATAGTTTTCATTACTTAGAGTGTCACAGTGACCGTCTTTTTGCAGTAAAAGGTGATTGTCATAGTTTAATGAGTGGGAAGATGACATGAAGCGTGTCGAGGTTAGCATCATTCTTGGCAAAGAACTGAGTTTATTAGACACAGAACCACAACACAGACGTTTCAGGAGAGGGAGTAAAAAAAAAAGACACCGGCAAGCGGCAGCTGCTACTGACCAAAACTCCATCATCACCTTAGCTGTTCATTTCATGGTCTGGTTTTATTTGGTTTAATGTGCGTCAGACCAGTTCAGTCTCTGTGAAACCAAACAAGACCAGTGGGAAAATTCTGAGCAGATTGAGTGATTGAAATTTGTCTTGTTATTTGCTGTGCGATTTAGTTGAATAATGATAGTAATGTTGAAAGCATGTTTTAACATGTTTGGGTTATCTTGAATGTATAATGTTTTTCCTAATTCATTGGAAGCACAAAGATCATAAACTCGAAATAGTAATAATATGACTTTGTGTGTAGTATTTAGAGTGGGAGATCATGGCGAAGAATATTAAATAATTAACAGAAGCGACTACACAATAGTATGTATGCACCCACACACACAACACACACACACACACACACACACACACACACCGCACACACATTTAAGGTTGCATGTTCATTAATTGGCTGACAGTTGTTTGACCATATATGGTTTAGGTAAGTACACAAGCAGAGTATGTAAATGGAGCGGTGTGACTTTGAAATGGAGCAAGACTGAGAGATTTTTTCACAACGGTTTTCATTGTGCTCCGAGAGCTCTCCACCCCCCTCCGCTCTATCACTGAGTACATTCATGGCCAGTGTCCCCGTATATATACCTTGCATATTTAACAAAGAATTCAAATGTTAAATCTATTTAGCCTAGATTGATAGAGATCGATCACTCAAACTAAAAAGAATGTGACGGCTATGGGATGTTGGCGAAAACCTCAAGCAAATGCGACATGAGCGGGGTTATTAGTTCTCAAGGAATTTGTTTCTTTCTTCTAGATAGTTTTTTGTTGTTTTTTGTATTTTTTTAGGCAAAAATATAAAACAAGGTTTTTATAAAAAGTTCTTTGCTCCTCTCTCAATCAAGCATTCTGCTACAGTGCTTCTCTTCATCTGTATCTTATTTCGAAATGAGGCATAAATCGGTTAAGAAATGCACCGATACCGTAGGTAAAATAAATGATGAAAACGTACTGTTATTTGCATTACAACCATTGGCACTGCCAGAAAAATCAGCAGAATTATATATTTTAATGTTTGACAACCACGTTATTAGCTTGGGATTATGGTAGGAAAAAAAAGTTTGAACATTAGTGTTCCACTAAGCGTTTTGAAAACGACTCCTGTTATTTTAGTTATTTTATTTATTTTTTCTTTTAAGATATGTTATGGACAGAACTGTGTATATTTCAAACATTCTGCAAATACTTTTAGAGGCGGAGCAGTGGTTTCTGATGCAGTGAACAAGGAGTTGGAGAGAGGACAATGGGAACCCGTGGCGTTAGCAGAATGTCGAGCCAGACTTAAACTCAGACATGAACACGCATTCACATTTATAGATGCAATGCATGTCAGTTTAAACTGACTGCCCTTGACAGTTAGGCTTCTTTCGAACATGTGTGGTTCTATGAACTACAGTGTCAAGGAACTAGCTAGTAGGGATGAATTTGATCAGATACGTAGTATCGGTATCGGTATCGTTCGTCATCCTCTGGCACTTTTCCTTGCCAGATCGGGTATAGGTCAGACGAGAAAATTCCAACTACGAGTATTGTGCATATCTATTGGGTTATTGTTAGCCCCAGGAAAGGCACAAAACACATTAATCCAGCACCATAAAGTCAAGTCCAAGTGTTCTGAAGCATTCCATATTTTGATGTGAGGCAGTGGCACCTGAGGTGCACAGCTGTAGGCACTGTGCGTACCATGAGTGCTTCAGACTGACTCTGAGATTTGCCCCATCACACACATTTCAGGTGTAGCGAATCAGCTCAAGGGGAAATATGAATAATCAGTCATAACTAGTTATGATTAATTATATTTAGATCAATGTAAGTATTTTTTGTTGAATTGATCTCTCAGTGTCCAACTTTCTGTCAATTCTAAAACACGTTAATTTCCTGAGTAAGGAAAATAACTTTTTAAATGTAAAATACTAATCATAGCATGTAGCAAATAATTCTGCATGATTAGGGACTTCAATTATGACACAAATCCACTGAAAAACCTCACGTGTGGTACCAAATAACAAGACTTTATGAACCTACAATAAACAACTTAAACTAGTCCTAACATACACACACACCCAATACAGTGGGCATAGAAAACGGGTAAAGCTTAAGCAGTTGAAGGGACAGAGAAATAAGAACATAAAGCTATCATACAATTGGTTGATATTCAGAATATCTACGGCCTGAAGGAAAATTAATTTCTTCAGTACAAACCCACCTTTGTAAAAGGTGGCATATGAGACTACTAATGTATCAATTTTAATCAGACTAAGTTTGATACTGTAGTGTCGTCCTGCCGCTGATACTGAAGATCATCACACTCAGTCTGGGGGTTTTGTTTCCCAGAAGAAAGATTTTATTGCAAGGAGAATAAAGGCGGAGGAATTCTTTGCCAAGGAATATCCACCAAATGTTATGTTGTTAGATATCCTTATATACAGTTTTTCGCCCGTTGTATATCATGGCGTTCCAAATCTTTTTCATAGTGGTCCTTATTACTTACATTTTCGACTTCCGGTCCTAGACTTGTTTATGGTAAAGCAAAAGGCCCATTTGTATGTTTTCCCAGATGTTTCTCATTCTGAGGTTCTGTATATATTCAGCAAGTCGGGTCACTATTTCTTTACACACACGCTATGATGAGTAGAATGGAATATTAACTGTGTATATCTATAATATATATATATATATTATTATAGATCTAGATATATACGATAATGTATATATATATCTAGATATCTATAGGCAGAAGATTCTAACCATTTATTATACTTGATTAATACAATCTTATTAAAAAGTACTTTACATTTCCACCCCCTTTGAGACTTCGTAAAGTCTCACATTTTGCTTATTTTTATGTATAAGAGTGCTAGATCCATAATTTCCTCTTATTGAGTTAAGCACCGACCTCGCGACTACATTAGTCACACTGGTATCATTACCACAAGTGACTAGATTATGTACATTGCCCTCTGGGGGAGCAACACAAGGGACCAACAAAACATCTCGCTTTCCGTACTTGACTAGGCGTGGGTAACCGATCCAGCCGCTCCCTAACCACTTCTTTAAATCAAAACACACTGTTTATAAGCATGAGCATGCAACTGGGCTTCAGCAACTTTGCCTGTGGTTGATCTATAAACAGGGCATAAAAATACATACAAAATCTAACACATTGAATATCACACGATTATACATAGGTTGACCTGTCAGCCCAGATAACTTACGCATCATAGAGGGCCACCCCTTGGGCAGCGACGTCTAGGCTAGCAACTAACAACCCAGTGGTATGGTTTTTCATTTTCATCTTTAGACCTCTTCCGCATTCTGGCGTTAGCGTCACTATAGAACTATCATCAAAAGTTTGCCACCAGGTTTTAAGTTTAGGTGTGTTTGTGGGAGGCCATCCTTCATAACATTCCTCGCTCTTTCATTCTGTGGACCATAGTGTTGATTTATTGGGGACTTGTTATTATCACTATTTGCTTTGCTTGGCAGTAGCGTTGTGACGATTTAATGTTTCTTAATATAGGTAATTACACTCGCAAAAATACTCAGCCTCCTACTAATATGGCACACGTCTAAAAAACGTTCCAGGCTGAGCAAAACACATAGCTCCCCATGCTCCAAATTTCAAAATCAATCCAATCCCAAATTCGTTTTGTCTCTTCTGGTCATTTGCTGTAACTGTAGTCCTTTTGTTTTTATTTTATTTGATTAGTCATAACTTCACTAAAAGCTCCCCAGCGGGCAGTATTATTTGGTAGAAAAACTAAAACCTTTGCATCTACAAACATAACACAAAGCTCCACACACCCTTGTCTGACCTAATCATATTCACCTCCACAGATCAAAAGAGAAATCTGCTATTATTTATGATTGGTTCGTCATAAATGTTCTATTGAAAGGTAATGCAATAGTTTGATTTTTCCACATTCTTTGCAGCGTGCTATTTACCTTCCTTAGTTGTTTCCGAGTACTAAAAAGTTCTGGAGGCTTTAGAAGGAAATTGCCGATTTCCAAGAATTTTCACTTAAAATCTTACTTTTTTATACCAAATAATTAGCACAGTTTTTCCTTTACATTAGTCAGATTTCCCACATATTGTGTTTCCTCTTCCCTTGGTTTTTATGGAAAACTCATAGTCTTGTTTCTAATCTATTGCTATACCATTTTGGAATCCTCTACTTTCCATTTTTCAATTTTTAGATTTTGGCGAATCTGAATACTGACACCAAGAGACCCAGAGTGGTCCTAAAACAAGACTATGTTAATTTAGGGATGTCCCCAAAAATCCTAAACATTCAGCAATACAATATGGTTCTGTAAAATAATGTTAAATGACAAAAAGGTTATTCCCAAATTTGGGCCTCGTTTTGGTAGTCATCGGAGTTTGGTAGCACAAAACAAAATCCCAGGTGTTAATTTAAAACACTCTGAGTGTTGGACTCATATAAACACCGAAGTAGTGTTCAAAGTAACACTGAATTCAGGTGTTAAAAGTTTAAGAGATAATTAGGTGATAATTGAGTTATGATTGACCCATATTGAAGACAAACCTGATGTTAAAGGTATAGTTCACACCAACAAATGAAAAATTTGTCATTAAAATGCCCACACTCATGTCGTTCCAAAACCCCGTGAGACCTCCGTTCATATTCGGAACACCCCGTAAGTATATTAAGATTTAGGTCCGAGAGCTTTCGGTCCTCCATGAGACTGTATGTATCGGTATACTGTCCACGTCCCAGAAAGATAATAAAAACATCTTCAAAGTAAGTCCATGTGACATCAGGGGTCCGTGTAGAATGTTTTGACGCACATCGAATACATTTTGGTCGAAAAATATCAAAACTACGACTTTGTTTCAGCATTGACTTCTCTCCCGGGTCTGTTATCAGCGCGTTCACAGCACATCCGGTTCGTGAACGAATCACTCGATGTAACCGGATCTTCTTGAACCAGTTCACCAAATCGAACTGAATCGTTTGAAACGGTTCGCGTCAACAATAAGCATTAATCCACAAATGACTTAAGCTGTTAACTTTTTTTAACATGGCTGACACTCCCTCTGATTTTCAAATAAATCAATATCAGCCCGGAGTAAATTCGTTTACCTCAAACAGTACACTGACTGAACCGAGCCAGATAACGAACGAAAACAGTTGACCTTCGTTCTCGAGTCCAGGAACCGGTTGCATCGGTTTTCCGGATCACCGTAGTGATGGGAAGTTCTGTTCTTCTTTCCGCGAACCGGTTCTTTCGGACAGTTTGATTCAATAACCCGTTTGCCGAAAACGGTTCACCAGTTCTTTTGCGCTCGACGTAATGACTTCATTGGCGATGAATTGCCCTTGATTCAAGCCTTCGGTTTACCCGCGCTCTCTAACATTAGCACAGAATCAGTTCAGAATCAGAAATCACCAAAAGAACCAGTTCGGTTCAGACGCGCTGTGTGTCAGTCCTGCTTCACACGCATGCGCAGTATCATCAGCTCCTCGGTTCTCGAATCGCACGCGTACCGACAGAAACGGTTCTTGACTCGAGAACACAGTCAATGTTTCGTTCGTTATCTGGCTCGGTCAGACAGTTCAGTCAGTGTACTGTTTGAGTTAAATGAATTACTCCAGGATATTGGTTTATTTGAAACTCGAGATGGAGGGTCCGCCATGTTAAAAAGTTAACAGTTTAGTCATTTGTGGGATTAATGCTTATGTTGACGCGAACCGTGTTTCAAAACGATTCGTTCGATTTGGTGAACTGGTTCAAGAAGATCCGTGTTACATCGAGTGATTCGTTCGCGAACCGGATGTGCTGTGAACGCGCTGATAAACAGACCCGGGAGAGAAGTCAATGCTGAATAAATTCCGTAGTTTTGATATTTTTCGACCAAAATGTATTATTCGATGCTTCAAAAAATTCTAACGGAGCCTCTGATGTCACATGGACTACTTTGAAGATGTTTTACTTACCTTTCTGGACGTGGACCAGTATACCGTACCATACATTCTCAATGGAGGGACAGAAAAGCTCTCGGACTAAATCTAAAATATCTTATACTGTGTTCCGAATATGAACGGAGGTCTTACGGGTTTGGAACGACATGAGGGTGAGTCATTAATGACATAATTTTGATTTTTGGGTGAACTATCCCTTTAACAAGCAGAATCACTAAACGAGAAAAAGTCTGTATCTTGCTATACATTTTGTAAGGGTCCCTTGCAAACTGTTCTGATTTCTTTTTCAAGATTTCACTATTTTAGGCACACCACAGACATCAAGAATCAGTGTATGAATCTCAACAACGGTGACAAACAGCATATTCAGATAAACCGATTCAACTCTGAACATCACAAAACTAAATACTAAAAAACTCACATAAAAACGGCAAAAATGATGAGTTTTTATTGCTTCTTAACATGCTAATTTTAATTTTTTGATGGTCATCACCATTGTTTGTGATGCTCACACTGATTCTTGATGTCTGTGTGTCTAAATTAAGAACTCTTTATTTATGTAGAAGTAACTTTTTTAAAAACATCTGTCTGATCTTGCACTTTTTTTTTCACCTAGTTGATGTAATCAATAAGAAAACCCAACTCAGGTATTCAGGTCACTACATGACGATTAAGCCAAAACATAATCAATACCACATGATCACATTTCCTCTAGCTTGTTTGTCTGTCTGTTATAAATCTAAAGTTAAACACTTAAGGGTCAAGATCACACTAAAGCAAATACTGACCGCTATAATGGTGACACACAAATTGTGATTTCTTCTTTGGTTGATTCTTCTTGTTAAAATCAGGTGTCTTCAATAATCGTCAATCAACACTCAATCAAACACCTAATTATCTCATTAACTTTAACACTGCTTCAGTGTTACTTTTAACACTACTTCAAGTTTATATGAGTCCACACTCAGAGTGTTAAATTAACACTGGGGATTTTGCTGTGTGGGAGTGAGTAGCAACAGAACAAATTAAATCTGCTTTGTTAACAGCAGACTGGCAGTTTCCAGAGACCAACTGGAAACAGAGAGTAAAGTAGTAGAGATCAGAGGGACAGGCCGTATTTTGGGATAGGCCTGCTTTCGACTTACAGTGCATGCTCTCCGAGTGTTCGTAGTAATAGTAGAGATCTGAAACATAGTGAGTACAAGTGACCTAAATAAGTATTTGAGAACAATCTATACAAAAGAAAAAAGGGGAGAAAAAGCAATACTCAGGTGCCTTGTTGGTGTCCTTGCTCGGTGGAATCGCGCAGGTAGAGTCGATGGTCTTTTACACTCGTCGGTCTTCACACTCACACGAGGGCTGCCGCGACCACTGCCGCAAAAGTGAAGCTACCACTTTTATATTTGCCTGAGTACATGTTATTGAAGTCAGCTGGTCCACGCCTCACTATTTAGCAGAGCGAAAACTGGGGGAGTCCCTGCGATAGGCAAACGCCAGTTCAGCACGTATTTACCACGGTAAAAAACCAGTAAATGAAACAATTTCCTATCAACGACAACCACGCTGTAGTCTGAGAAAACGAGGTAAAACACTTGCAAACTGCTGTCCTTTTAAATAAGTAAAATTAGTTTACTATTTTTCTTTTCTCTTCCACTTAATTTAACTACTTTAACCAATTTCCCCCTAATTCTATTCTTTATTTCGTGACATGACTCTTTGAATTTAGTTTTTTATTGTCTGATGCATTTACACTTTTTGTATGAATTGATAGTCTCAACTCTATTTTACTATCACTCAGTATATAAAAAATTCTATATATGCTCTCACTTCTACCTGACTGGTCTCAGAGAATTTTCTCTTTCTCTTTCACACAGACATCCAAAATGCAAAAGCCTATAAAAAGATCTTGATTCAAATTTTTATTGATAATATTTTCCTAAACACATTCACTCTTTCTACATGCTTTATCCAGACAGGGTGTTTATTATTTCATCCTGTTTTCCCTTTATTTAAGGGCTTATCAGTCATTAATTATCCTTTTATTTCAAGGCTCATCATCCATTCATCCCTCTCGGGTGTGGCACTAGCTGCACCAATTCTGCCAGGTCACACTTAAATGGGTCATGACATGTTTTTTTTTAATTTTATTATTATGGTCCCCTAGGTGCAATTATAGTATTACTATAGTTTTTTTTTTAAAAAAACTTTTAAAATGTAGTGAATTATGACATTTTCCCACCCTGTTTCTCATCCTTTGATTCCAACAGTCTTTTTTTTGGTTGTTTTCCCCTTTAAGAGTTCATTGTTAACGCCCCCTGTTATGATTGGCTAATGACAGTGCCTATGGATCAATTATTAGATCAATTATTAACACCCCCAGCCAGAACATTTTGCGGATTGAGAGTGTAACTGTTTAGTAGCGGGTGATGCATTCGCAGCGATGGCTCTTGCAATTATAAAACCTTATATGTTTGAGCACATCTGCGTGGCATTGTAATTTTCCTGTACACAGACCCACTCACTGTCCGTCGACTGGACCCTTATGAGGCGCGCGACAACGATACGAAATGAGCGTAGTTGTCTTGTGCTGGAGGCGGTCATATGCAAATGGTTGGAACGTCACTTCACACCGTGACGTCACTTCTTACCATGGATCCAGAACGAGCTGTATTTAAAGCTTGATTAAATAAATGGCTCGTTTATAATGGGGAGGACGTCTTAAGCTATGAAACTTGCAGGACGTTTTAATGTTACAAAGACCTCTTATATTCCAAAAGATCAAGGCAAATTTGGTTTCTCATTTCATGAACCCCTTTAAGCTATGAAACTTGCAGGACGTTTTAATGGTACAAAGACCTCTTATATTCCAAAAGATCAAGGCAAATTTGGTTTCTCATTTCATGACCCCTTTAAGTGACGGTCCAAGAATGGTGCGCAGCTTTTACCCACCCAATACGGAATGTATTTATTTATTCAAACATTCATCATCACTCACACAGACATTCATACGGACACAGTTTAACACACACAGCAAAACATTACACTCTTCCTTGAGGACCTGCGGTGCTCTCGCTCTTTCACTGAAAATTTCCCTCAACTCAGTAAAAAATCAGTGCAAAGCAGGATTCTTGCCCGCCCTTTCAGACCTTTGAGTTCTCTTACACCTATTTCTTTCTTAAAGCGGAATCCATGGGATTTTCTGCACGATTTCTATTCTACACCTGCTTCACGTTTATTGCTGTCCTTTTTAGGCTCAGTCTACAATAAAAACACAGACCATTGCATGCAATGTATTTCTGCCTACACCATCCCAGTT
Source organism: Cyprinus carpio (assembly GCF_018340385.1). Classification (NCBI taxonomy): domain Eukaryota; kingdom Metazoa; phylum Chordata; class Actinopteri; order Cypriniformes; family Cyprinidae; genus Cyprinus; species Cyprinus carpio. The sequence continues at coordinate 934,329 of NW_024872754.1, forward strand.
TCAATTAAGGTCACCTATCAAGGCCTTCCAATTAAACAAAATATGTGCATGCAGTTATTTCTTCTGGAATAAAAACCACCTTTTTAATTATATATTTAATTATTTATTTCTAAATTTGGAAGAGCAGATTTTAAGTGTCCTTACCACTCAGAACCGACTGTTAAACAACACAATGTAATTATACACAGCAAAAAATCCAGAGTGAAATTAACTCTGCTGGGAGTACATGTGAGACCACACTCAAGAGTGTGAAAGTGTTAAAATAGGAGTGTTAGATTAAGACTGAAGCGGAGTTAAAGTTAATGAGATAATTAAGTGATTAATTGAGTGATGATTGACCATTATTGACGAGACCTGATGTTAACAAGCAGAATCAACAAAGACAAAAATCACAATTTTTTATGTCACCATTATGAGTCAGTGTTTGCTTTAGTTGTGAAAGTGAAAGTGAAAGTGAAAGTGACAATTCAGCCAAGTATGGTGACCCATATCAGAATTTGTGCTCTGCATTTAACCCATCCGAAGTGCACACACACAGAGCAGTGAACACACACACACACACTGTGAACACACACCCGGAGCAGTGGGCAGCCATATGCTGCGGCGCGCCCGGGAGCAGTTGGGGGTTCAGTGCCTTGCTCAAAGGGCACCTAAGTATGGTATTGAGGGTGGAGAGAGGCGTGTACATTCACTCCCCCCACCCACAATTCCTGCCGGCCCGAGACTCGAACTCACAACCCTTCGATTGGGAGTCCGACTCTCTAAACCATTAGGCCACGACTTCCCTTGTGCTCTTGACCCTTACGTTTTTAAAATTAGATTTGGTTTGGTTGTTATAACTCAGTTGTAATAGAGAGACCAGCAAAAATAAAAACATGATTATGTGATATTAGTTATGTTTTTACATAATAATTATTTGACCTGAATCACCGAACATATTTAAAGACAATTCAGGTAATAATTTATTCATGCCACAGTGCATAATGGGAGCCATGGATGAATTTTGATAGGTGGCACCCAGAATGCACTGCAACACAAGTCTCCTGCAACATGCTTTTTTGATTGTCACCGTCGTTGAGGTTCACAGGTTGATTCTTGATGTTTGCATGTCTAAATGAAAGACTCTTTTGAAAAGATTTTTGAACAAACAACTTTAAGAAATTCCACAGATTGTATTTAAAATGCTGGTAATCCTATGCTGAAGAATCATTCGGCCGCAATAATCAACAATGAAAGTTTAACTCAGTGATTCAGGAAAACCAATATTTTTTTGTTTGCCGTCTGTTTTATAACTCCATTACAACAACCAAGCAAAAATCTGACTTTAAAATATTAAGGGTCAAGAGCGCAACTAAAGCAAACACTGGCCACTATAATGGTTACATTAAAATAGTGATTTTCGTCTTTTTGTGATTCTGCTCATTAACATCAGGTCTCGTCAATAATGGTCAATCATCACTCAATTAATCACTTAATTATCTCATTAACTTTAACTCTGATTCAGTGTCAATTTAACACTCATATTTTAACACTTTCACACTCTTGAGTGTGGTCTCACATGTACTCCCAGCAGAGTTAATTTCACTCTGGATTTTTTGCTGTGTATAAGCAAAAATGCATACCTTATTTTTTATGGTGGCCACCGTTGTTTGTGTTGCTCATCGGTCAGCTCAAAGTGGCCGTCCACTCTGCTGCTCTTTTCCAGTCCCATCTGGGGTACCAAATATTAAGTCATCTGCCGCTGATCTGAAGAATCACACTCAGTCTGGGGTTTTGTTTCCAGAAGAAAAGATTTTATTTCAAGGAGAATAAAGCCAAAGTTCCTTGCAAGGAATATCTCTCAAATGTTAGGTGGTATATCCTTATATACAGTTTTTCTTGTTTATACAGGGAGTTCCAAATATTTCATATAGTTTTCCTTATGCTTACATTTCGATTCCTCCCTAGAGAGAAGTGGCCCCCTAGACTTGTTATGGTAAAGAAAAAGGCCCATTTGTATGTTTTTCCAGATGTTTCTCATCTGAGGGTCTGTATATTTCAGCAAGGCAGTCACATTCTTTTTACACACAGGCTATATGATTATAATGGAATAATAACTGTATATTTATATTAAAATTAAATGTCAAGTCTTTGTCATCAGTTAGGGATCTGGGTCTGCTATTCAAGTCTGCATTCAGGCTAAGATTTTTTTACCTAACATGTGTTCCCTGGGAATCGAACCCACAACGCAATGCTCTACCACTTGAGCCACAGGAACACTATATGGCTAAATTCACCTTTGATTATACTTGATTAATAAAAATCTTATTAATAAAAATCTTCTACAATACTTGCAGGTCTCGCCTGTTTGAAAAAGAGTCCTGATGCACTCTGGGGCTCCAGTTAGTCCCTGCTGAAGTGAGTTGATGAGAAAGACCAGTTGCTTTTAGTTTAGCATCTTCTCCTGAAATTCCTGAATCTAACAGAAATGCAGATGAAGGCGGGTCACTGATGTAAGGCCTTTAAGGTCTTGAGAAAGGTTCACGCCTCTCAGGATGGGCTTGTCCAATGAGAAAGGCTGAAATTCCAAGTGGGAGGTTGGAAGTAATGAAGAGTTTCACGGCCCTTTGTCTGAAAGCATGACAATTTGCCAAATGGAACTCGAGTAGGGCTGTGCGATATGGACAAAAAAAAACCTATCACGATTTTTTGATCAATCTTGAGATTTCGATTTTATCACGATTTTGACACACACAGACATGCTTTACAGTCATAAATGCATTTCAGTATAAATTTGAAACATATTTCCAAAAGAAAACCATGAGAGCTTTTTCAAAAAGTTTGTAACATGCCTCTAGAACAGACATAAGTCAAAATAATCACTAAGTAAAGATGTCAAACAAATGTGTCTAGACATATGGCAAAAATATAAAAATAAAAAAAATAATAATAATAATAGATAAAAATAATAATAATAATATAAAATAAAAAACCCGTGTCCAGAGTTTTTTTTTTTTTTTTTTTTGGTCATAGAGCTCATTGTAGTGGTGCCTCAGGTGTTGAAATAGATTTGTTATACATTATACAGGTTCACACGTACTCCGTTTGCAGTGCGTATACAGTATGTGTATGCGGTTCAGAAGCAGCAGCGAGAGCGCGTTATTGTTACGCAAAAAAACACATTAAAATAAAGCGCGAGCGCAAATCTCTCTGTTCGCATGCAGATTTCCTCTGCACAGCAAAATCCCCAGTGTTAATTTAACACTCTGAGTGTGGACTCATATAAACACCGAAGTAGTGTTAAAAGAAGTAACACTGAAGCAGTGTTGAAGTTAATGAGATAATTAGGTGTTTGATTGAGTGATGATTGACTATTATTGAAGACACCTGATTTAACAAGCAGAATAGCCAAAGAATAAAATCACAATTTGTGTGTGTCACCATTATAGTGGTCAGTGTTAGCTTTAGTTGGGATCTTGACCCTTGAGTGGTTAACTTTAGGTTTTGTGTGGCTGTGGTAACTGAGTTATAATAGACAAACAAACCAGAGGAAATGTGGTCATGTGTTGTTGGTTGTGTCTTGGGTCTGAATACTTGAGTTGGATTGTCTTTATTTATTACATAAGTTAAATGAAAAATACAAGACCTTGTATTTTGGCCTAATCAGACAGATGTTTTTAAAAGTTACAGCTACATAATAAATAAATAAGTCTTTATTTAGACACACAGACATCAAGAATCAGCGTGAGCATCACAACAATGGTGACCATCAAAAAAAAAAAAGCATGTTATAGCCCAATAAAAACTAATCATTTTTGACGTTTTTATGTGAGTTTTTAGTATTTAGTTTTGTGATGTTCAGAGTTGATCTGTTTATCTGAATATGCTGTTTGTCGCCGTTGTTGAGATTCATACACTGATTCTTGATGTCTGTGTGTGCCTAAAATAATAAATCTTGACAAAGAAATCAGAACAGTTTGCAAGGGACCCTTACAAAATGTATAGCAAATACAGACTTTTTCACTGTGGCATCAAAAGTTGTTATATTCAATCAAGGAACTGTAACTCAGAGAAAAGACTCTGAATGAGTTCAATGATTCAGGTCACATAATTATTACATTAAAACATAATCATCACAATCTGATGACTTTTACTCTCGGCTTATCTGTCTGTTATAACTCGGTTATATCAGCCAAACAAAATTTAATGTTAAAAAGTCAAGGGTCAAGATCCCAACTAAAGCAAACACTGACCACTATAATGGTGACACACACAAATTGTGATTTTCTCGTTTAGTGATTCTGCTTGTTAACATCAGGTGTCTTCAATAATGGTCAATCATCACTCAATTAACCACCTAATTATCTCATTAACTTTAACACTGCTTCAGTGTTACTTTTAACACTACTTTGTTGTTTATATGAGTCCACACTCAGAGTGTTAAATTAACACTGGGGATTTTGCTGTGTGCTTTGTCACAAAACCAGGCACGCGTGCTCAGATACACACTGCTCTCGAGAGAGTGCGCGCAATTAAAACATGTCTCCTCTCACTCACAACTCTCTCTATGCTCATGCGCTAGATATTCATTCTTTTCGCACCTTTCTATTTCTAACCTTTTCTGTTCACATCTTTCACATATTTTACCGTGTGCAGTGTGAACGTTCTGATGCATTAACATGGGCTCTGAAAAAATACACATCACAGACAGTGTGAGAACCTGGAGTTAGGCGTATGCCCAGTCTGTTCTGTTCTCGCGCTCCACTTAGGTGCACTGCATTCTGATTGGATCGGATAGCATACTGCGGGAGGTCGGGACCGCGGAAAATCGTGCTATAAAGCGATTTAGAAATCGCGCACGGTCAAATCGTGATTTTATTACGATTTTGATTAATCGCACAGCCCTAAACTCGAGTGGGGGTTCAAGAGAAGAATCTTCAAGATTCTTAAAATACTAATATATTGCTTATGTACCAACATATAACATACACTCTAGGGCTGTGACGGTGGCAGATTTTTACCACCACGGTGGTAATGGACCAACTACCTCCGGTAGCGCGGTGTTGATGCATATATAATTAATATTAATTATATATATATAAGTTATGTATAAAAAAGTGTGTGTGTGTGTGTGTGTGTGTATATATATATATATGTGTGTGTATATATATATATATATATATATCATATTTTAAACATAACTAATAATTAATGAGGTTCAATCATCTATTAACAAACGTGCGTATTTATTTCAGCACTTTCGTCAGTGAATACACAGCCTGCAAAACACTAAAATAAATAAAGAAATAATACAGTTAAACAAGAAAGTAGCCTAAATAAGAAAGTTAAATACACCCTGTCTGCAGGACACGAGCGGATTTAGAAATAGAATTCATTATAATCAATAGGTGATGCTACACTGGATGCAGCACTACACGACATGACAAATCCCTGACAGTAAACTGCCTCGTCCTATTTATGAGGTACTGACACAGAGTTCAAATGACCTGGGTAGACACAAGACAAACCTGTTGCGATGCGGTGTCTCATTCGGTGTAGATACGGTTCACTGAAAAAAAGCATCGTCCGTTTGGGAAGGTGCGCGCGCAGTCAGCAGAGGCTCGCGAAGAGGAGACAGGCGAAAGTATAAATCCCGCGGGGGCATTAACTCCTTGTCTGCACGCACTCTCTTTGAAATAGGAATCGTTGTTTATTGTTTATTGTTAACATCTTTCATTTATCACAGTCTCGTTTGTATTTGGCCAGTTTGGAGAAACTAATGAAAGCCTCATCAAACCTGACCAGACAGGCGTTTGCGATCATGGGAACTTTAAGACAGTTGTACAAACGTGGATGGGTGACCTGAATGGAGATGGCAACAGATTGGCGATGTAACGTTAGTATTTGCTTTCCCACCAAGGTCCGCCCAACACAAAATCAATTTGCTGAATGCATAAACTGTATTTCTCTGCGCTCAAACCTGCCAATTTAAAGGAAACGCTGTGTATGGCGTTTGAGGTAATTTGTAAATTACCATAGACTTAAAGTCTAAATAAAACAATTTGCAACTATTACTCTTATTACACTTGTATACAAAACAAGTGTGCGTAGAGTGCGTGACGTCACATGCACTACCGCCGGTGGCAGTAGACAACACGCGGTTGTCACGGCCACCGTCACAGCCCTAGTACACTCTCGTTTAGATCATCAGAAGACGAATTCATAGATACTAAACATGGTACACAGCAAAAAAGAGTGAAATCAACTCTGCTGGGAGTACATGTGAGACCACACTCAAGAGTGTGAAAGTGTTAAAATAGGAGTGTTAAATTAACACTGAAGCAGAGTTAAAGTTAATGAGATAATTAAGTGATTAACTGAGTGATGATTGACCATTATTGACGAGACCTGATGTTAACAAGCAGAATCAACAAAGACAAAAATCACAATTTTTTATGTCACCATTATAGTGGTCAGTGTTTGCTTTAGTTGAGCTCTTGACCCTTACGTTTTTAAAATTAGATTTGGTTTGGCTGTTATAACTCAGTTGTAATAGAGAGACGAGCAAAAATAAAAACATTATTATGTGTTATTAGTTATGTTTTTACCTAATTATTTGACCTGAATCACCGAACTTATTTAAAGCCTAAAACATTAGGTCTGAACATTAGAAAACAAACTGCTAAAAGTAGCATTGAAAACAAAAATAGAATAGTAAGAATAAAGGAAATTACTAAGACAATTCAGGTAATAATTTATTCATGCCACAGTGCATCATGGGAGCCATGGATGAATTTTGATAGGTGGCGCCCAGAATGCACTGCAACACAGGTCTCCTGCAACATGCTTTTTTGATTGTCACCGTCGTTGAGGTTCACAGGTTGATTCTTGATGGTTTGCATGTCTAAATGAAAGACTCTTTTGAAAGATTTTTGAACAAACAACTTTTAAGAAATTCCACAGATTATATTTAAAATGCTGGTAATCCTATGCTGAAGAATCATTCGGCCGCAATAATCAACAATGAAAGTTCAACTCAGTGATTCAGGAAAACCAATATTTTTTGTTCGCCCGTCTGTTTTATAACTCTATTACAACAGCCAAACAAAATCTGACTTTAAAATATTAAGGGTCAAGAGCCCAACTAAAGCAAACATTGGCCACTATAATGGTGACATTAAAATAGTGATTTTCGTCTTTGTTGATTCTGCTCGTTAACATCAGGTCTCGTCAATAATGGTCAGTCATCACTCAGTTAATCACTTAATTATCTCATTAACTTTAACTCTGATTCAGTGTTAATTTAACACTCCTATTTTAACACTTTCACACTCTTGAGTGTGGTCTCACATGTACTCCCAGCAGAGTTAATTTCACTCTGGATTTTTTGCTGTGTAAGATTACATATAGGTAAAATTACATGAACGAGTAGTATTATCATAAGCATGCATAAAACAAGACATACATACAAGACAAAAAGACAATATACAAGAACAGTAACAACATATACAATGACCTGAAGTATATGTGTGTTCATTCAAAGAAAGGTTTTTCTATGACTTAATTAGAGAAGAGTCCATTTTTATAGCAGTATGTTTCAGAGAGAACTTAGTAGGAGGAAGATTCTCTCCACATACTCTAAGGACGTAAAAATTATCTGGTCTGGGTGAGGTGTCGTGGTTGCCATGGTAACCAGGGGTCTGGAGTCATTCCCAGACATCCTGGCACCTAGTATGTTTAGAGGGGTCTGTGATCATTAGTTAATCTAATGAATAATTGATTTGTTAAATCAAATGAAAAATGGTGTGTCTGATTGGTCCAGACACTACACAGGTATATGTTATTAGGTATATGTGTCCCGTATTTCTGTCGTCTGAACCAGCCATGCCATCATAAATTTACGTTCAAACTGCTCTCTCTCTCTCCATATCTCCGTTAGTAACCAGATCTCATGAAAATCTGTATCAGTAGCGTGATTTTCTGCATGCCAAAGTCAATTTCTGTGTACAAATATTACGTCAAAAAGAAACAAAAAATCGTGCTATACGCACTTTTTTTTATTTTTTTTTGTTATACTACAACAATTATTATTATTTTATTTTTTTTCACAATAAAAACAAAACATTGCGCTTTTGTATAATCAAGAAAACAAATAGGGTGTGCTTTCAGCATTCTCGGTTTCCTTGAACTTGTGGTGCGGTCACAAAAATGAAACGGAACTCGTTGTAGACTTGTGCAGTTTTTAATTTGGTTTTGTTAATATGTTTTTTTTTATGTGAAATATATTTTTTAGGACTGTTTATTTTATTCCTTTTATATATTCTGTTTTATTCAGTTTTTCTCCCTACACAGAAGCTACAGGTGCATGAGGTGACTGTGTGAATCCTTATTCCGTAGTTCTGATGTTTGTGCTGCTATTTGTGCATGCACTAAGTTTTAATTTAATTTAAGTCTATTTTAATGTTCTAAGTGTCGGTTGTCGGTCAGGAAATTTAACCGAAATGAACAACCCTAACTTTTGCCCGCAGTGCATGCCAGTCCGCTACACCACTACATAGTGTATTATGAATCAGTTTCGCAATGAAGTTGACTATCCTGACTCGCCATCTCCTAATTGGACCCGCCTTTAGAGAGAAATGCATCTTTACAGATTACATAATTAAAGAGTTTTTTTTTTTTTTTTTTATGATTTCAGGGTTTTCCCCTCACTTTTTGAATGATTTTGTTTTTTGTTTTAAAGTAGTAATTTTTTAAAACTTTCAATAGATATATTTTCTAATGAGTTTCAGCTCATTTTTGTGGAGCACTCCTGCTCAAGACAGAAAGTGCATCCTGTTTGTTGTAGGACCTGAGTGAACAATCACACAAATAAACTGCACAATCGGCTACTTCTGCCAAAGGAATTAAAAGAGCCTATTTCTTCCCATCTTCAATCGGCTACACCATTAATGATTAGCTAAAAGGGAACTCAGATTGTCTGCACCCGTTGTCAGCATTAAGAGAAGTGATAACGTGATTCCACAACAGAGGACGTCTGTTCCAAATACCCCCGCTTATCAGAAAAACGAATCATGAGCTAATCATGTGACATCAACATCCTGAGTTGGTTTCCTGTCAGCCGTGTTGTTTTCCAATTAAAAGAGTTGAATTAGCAGGTTAACTTATGCTTTTGATAAATGTATGTTCTTGATTTAAATCTTTTTGGTTTATTAACGACATATGATTATTAAAGAAAAGAAAAACCTCATTAAGGAAATGCCACCATAATGCTTCAATATTAAGAAAAAAAAAACGGTTTTGTTAAGTTAAAGTTTCTATATGCGTTACATAGATTTAAACTTAATCTGCTGTAAATATTAGAGTAGTACTTTGTTTGCATGCTGTAGTTACACAGGATTGATTGTTTAAAACCTAAACATACAGAAATAAAAAAGTATTTTGGATATAATCAAACCAGCTCATTGTGACTATATGATCACTGATCTCTCTGCTTCACAACATCACACGTAGAGCTACAGAGAGAAATCTAACACAAAAAGTCCAGGGTGAAGAGCACAACTAAAACAAACACTGATCTCCGTGATGGTGCCATCATTTTAACCAATAAACCATCAACATCTGATCCTCTGTAATTCTCAGTAAAAGCAGGTGTTCATCACTAATGCACAATCATCATTTAATTAGTCACTTAATTATCTCATTAACTTTAACTCTTTGAGGACTTGGGATTTGACTCGAGACTTGTTTGTGACTTGAAAGGAATGACTTGGTTCCTCCTCTGGTGAAATCAGCTGCTGAGTTCATCGGTGGTATAAACATATGGCAGCACTTTTACTTTCTGACCCCTGCACTTTACACCTCTGTCTGTAATATATCTGATTGTTTTACACTCTTTGTCCAGCAGGTGGTATTGTGAGCTAATTAATCCTCCAGAAATTCACCCTTTTGTGAACCACTTGGCTGAAAAGCCAAGTACACCTGGCTGCAGCCTGCAGATCACAAGTAGATATAACTGCAGGCCGGAGATCTCCAAAATGGGGCGTGAACTCCAAAATTGGGCAGAACCTCCAAAATGGAGTGGGGTCTCCTGGCGCAAAGACTTTCACCATTGGCTCTGGCTCAAGCCAATTGTTATTGACTTACATTTCAAAATAAAATTTTATAAATTTAACATTGTTTCTAGTTCATTTTATTTTCATAAAATAAAATATGCTATATAAATAAATATTCTCTGTGAGAGCAACCCCAAAGCTTGTGGCCAGTGATGTTCGGACTGGAGTTTGAACCTCTGCTTAATGATATAAACGTGAATCACCCACGAGGTCTCCCGCGAGCCGTCCCAGCGCAGCTCTTACGTTTTTTTCTCAGCAACGGGGGCATCCTGGGGCTCGAAATTTGCAGGGTAGAAAGGGGGGTAGTGACGCTGGGTGTAACTAAAAAGGTGCCATTGTCCGGCGAGGTCCAGTTGGGGAGTTTATAAAAATGATCTCATATCGCATAGTGTAGGAAACAACACTTTAATTAACACAACCAATAAAATCTTTAGAATCAGTTATGGGGCGGCGTTTGCACTTAAGTTGCTTGGGGGGAAAAATTGCGCTTGCGTGTCATGTGCCCGTCTGTCAATGGGAGGAAGCCACGCCCTATTTTGGAGCTCCCACCCCGTTTTGGAGTTCCCGCCCCCATTTGGAGATCTCCAGGCTGCAGTTATACCCTTCTCGCAGATCAAGGTGGGGCTGCATCTGGGGTGGGGTGGCATGTGTCGCCCTGCCCCATATCTACTCTGATTAGTTCGATTGTCTTTCATAGACATACATGATAGGAAATGTGTGTGTAGTTGGTGTAGGACGGAGTATGTTGTTTAAAAAGAAAAAAATGCTGTGCAGTTTTACAAAGCCTTCATTATAATGCACAGTTGTTTATTGTTAACTTGACTAACTATGTCTGATTTACTGAATCACGAGATGTTAGCTGCTGCAAGTTTAATCTTCTGGACCAGTCGAATACATAAATGAATCATTGGGTCATTCTAAAAAGCTTAACTTGAAAGTATGTGGATTAATGCATTAAAACGGTGTTTTGAAAAGACCAAACTCAGTAAACAAATTATTAATAAAGCATTTTATTCACAGACAAACAGATATGAGACCAGAATATGAACACAATGTGTTTAATTACACGTTAAGCATTTTCCCTCCATAACCTGCTTGTCTGTAAGTAGAATGCTTTATTAAAAATGTTTACTGAGTTTGTTCTTTTTAAAAGACGTTTTAATGCATTATTCCACATTAAGCGTTTTCTTTTTAGTCTAACGGTTTTCTATGGGAGGAAAACACTTAACACCTAATTAAATGCATTGCGTTCTTATTTTGGACTCATCTGCTTGTCTGTGAATAGAATACTTTATTAATAATGTGTTTAATGAGTTTGGTCTTTAAAAAAAAATGTAATGCATTAAGCCACGTTAAGCATAGAATATTCCGAATCATTCCAGTTAATTCAAAAGAATCTACTCAATAATGGTCACAAAATGGGTATCGGAGAAGATACCAATTTAATACAATTAATTAAATATACAAAGATGATACTTTATAAATTTTATCTCAATATTTGACCGCAGTGGCTGTGAGACAACTGCACTAAAATAAGAGCACGATGCGCATGAAATTGCGTTCGTTACTATAGCAACAGATTACAGGTATGTCCTTTCAGAATCATCACTGGCCGGTAGAAATAAAAGTAGCAGAATATTTTCCTGAAATAAAGGTGAGGAAAAGTCTATGCTTTGTGATGTAGTAAAGAAAATTAAAGTTTCATAAAAAGTTAAATGGCACACCGCAGATACATTAGCCTACTGCGGTGTCATTTATCATCTGCATGACAGATAATTATATGTAACAATAATTGTCTTGTCATTCTATATAAATTAAACAATACTGATACATCCTTTTCATTTCCTTTTCTCATACTGTGATGATATGATACAATCAAATTTACAAAAAAATATTTAATTCATAATTCATTCTTCTATCTGAAGACCTGATCCTCCCACTGTGGATAATAAAGCCAATTCATTTATTAAAAGTAGTTGGTTGTTCGTCTGTTAGCCTAAAGATCAGCTTAATTTAGCAAAACAATCATTTCAGGGACATGGCGAGTTACACTTTTTTTTACAGTTTTATTTTTTCTTCTGTGCATTATAATGAAGGCTCTGTAAAACTGCACAGCGTTTTTAGCTTTTTTAACAACATACTCCGTCCTACACCAACTACGCACACATTTCCTATCATGTATGTCTATGGAAGACGATCGAACCAATCAGAGTAGGTATGGGGCGGGGTGACACGTGAAGCCCCGCCCCAGATGCAGCCCCGCCTCGATCTGCAGGTTGCAGCCGGGTGCTTCTCTGAAAAGCTGAAAAAGCCTCATGATGCTTCATCTGGCCATCACTAGTCTTTCTCTGTTGCTGAGAAGTTGATAAACACCTTTGTGTCTTTCTCGAATTGACCTATTGCAATGCTCTGTTGGCCGGGGTTTCAAAACAGCTATCCTAAACATTACATTTTGTGCAAAAACACTACTGGGCAGAAATCCTTACTACAAAACAAGGATAAGGGATCATGTCACTCCTATCTTGGAGTCTTTGCATTGGCTTCCTGTTACGGTTTAGGGTTGATTTAAAAATTCTGATGCTCACTTACAAGGCTCTGCATGGTTTGACACCGCAATATCTGTCAGAGCTTTTAACTCCATATACCCCAAGGCGGAACCTTCATTCTTCTGATACTTAGTTGTTAATTGTTCCATCTATCTGCCTAAGATCGATGGGGGATAGTGCCTTTTCTTCTCTAGCTCCAAAACTATGGAATTCTCTTCCTACTAAAATAAGGAAAGCAAATTCTCTTAACATTTTTAAGTCTCGCCTTAAAACTTATTTCTTTAGGGTAGCTTTTATTTGAATTTTTATATAAATGTTATATTGTTTATATTTCTAATGTGGTTTGAATGCGTTTTTGCTTATTTTCATACGTTTTTATATGGTGTATTTTGATATTTTATTTGTTATGTAAAGCGCTTTGAGAAGTACTATTTAAAGGTGCTACAGAAAAATAAAGATTATTATTATTATTATTATTATTATTATTCCCATATAAGACTGTTAACACATGCATATAAGAGATATAAGAATATATGCATACGTATGAGAATGTGTTTTCTGTGAAATAGGTTTTAATTTTAGTGCAGGACTGGATGATAGTATATTAGTGATTTTATAGTTGTTATTAAAGATCATGTGTTTGATTTAATGATTCATTCATAATTCCTGATTGTGATGTGTTTTCTCTCCATCAGATACCCATCAGCTCACTCTCGATCTGAACACACTGAATATACTCCTCCGTCTGTCTAACGGCGACAGTTATTAAAGTACTCACACTCACTGACACAGATCACCAGTATCCTGATCATCCAGACAGATTTGATGGTGTGCCACAGGTGTTGTGTGAAGATAGTGTGTGTGGAAGGTGTTACTGGGAGCTGCAGTGGAGTGGAGATGTGGATATATCAGTGTCATATAAGAGCATAACGTCTCAGCAGGAGGCGAGGGAGAGGTTAATGAGTGTGTGTTTGGATCTAAGATCAGGTCCTGGAGTTTTGTGCTGCTCTCCTTACAGTTACTTCATTCAAACACAATAACATACTGACTGATCTCCCTGTAAAGCCCACAAGAGTGTATGATGAAGATGATTTCCGCAGAATGGGGAGTGAAGGAGGAGGATGCTCATTTATATCAGAAGTATAGGATTTATGAATGATGGTGATGATGATTATGATGATTGATGATGATGGTTTCTAGTAGAATGAGAATATGTTTGATGATGAGAAGATATTGGGAGAATAGGAGTGTATGTGGATCACAGGTGCAGGAACTCTGTCCTTCTACAGCGTCTCTGACTCAATGAGCCTCATCCACACAGTCCAGACCACATTCACTCCGGAGGCCGAACACCCATCTCTATCCTGGGGGGTTTAGGTGGGTTCTAGGCATCATCAGCGAACTGTGGTGTGAGACTGACGAGAGATTCTACCCTAATGACTTTGAGCTGCATGATGAATCAGTAACATCGTTGAAATGCTTCCTATCTAGCAGTTCTCTTCATCAGAGGTGGGTAAACCAGGGTCCAAAGATAAAAGCCATATTTATTGCTCCTCCATGAACTCAGCAGCTGATTTCACCAGAGGAGAACCAACATCATTATCTTTCCCACAACACACAACTAATCTTGAGTCAAATCCCAAGTTCCTCAAAGATTTAGAAGTTTAATGCAGATAATTAGTGACTAATTAAATGATATATTGAGCATTAGTGATGAACAGCTGCTTGTTAACAATCAACATCACTCGAAGACAATAGAAACAAAAAGAACTACAACTGGACTTCAGCAAGCACAGGCCTTGGGATGAAATCAACTGGAAGAGAAAAAAAAAAAAAAAAAAAAAAAACTTGCCACCATTATTTGTGCTCTGTGTTTGCTTCAGTTGTGCTCTTGAGCCTTTTAAACTCCTTTGTGGTCAAATATATAGTGACTCGGCGGCCCAGATTATTACTCTGTTTCACTTTCACAGCATGTTAAACATCACTCTCTTACAGTGATCTGGAGCAAACTGTGCATCATTGAAAGTTTAAAGATCTCTAGCTTTGATAGTTTGACCAGCTGTTTGATACAAACTTTGTTGTTAGATGATGGTTATGTTAGTAATTAGAGATTCGGGAGTACAAATAATAAACACTTCCGTGTTGATTATCCTGCCCACAACAACACAGAAAACGTACTCTATTGTACCCATGAAATAGGGGTGATCAAAATAATAAACACACAATTATGTTAAGGGGTAAATGGTTGGTATGTGATTTTTCCTTGAGATTTTGGGGCATATATATAACAATGTGATCGGGGGGGGGGCAAAAGTAATTTTATTACAAACATTCGAATCGGGTTTAAAAGTGAGTTTTTGAGTAAAAGTGTACTAATAATTTCATAAATAAGTCTTATGTAGCTTGATGCTAACGTTAGCTCTAATGCGCTACAAAGCAGGTGGCAGTTCTTCTTAATGGTATTGTGTCATAATAATTCACGTAAGGTCGTAAGAAAATGTTTTGTTTGTATTTTTATAGTAAGGCTGGTGATAATAGTGGGGTAAACGTATACTGGCTTGAAAGCGATGTGGCTTTGGTAAACCTGAAATACCAGACAGAAGGCTAATAAGGCGGAATAAAACAAACAATAACGATAGAAAAAATGAGGATTTTGTGTCATACCTGGCCGATCTGTGAAAGGCTCGCTGCGGAGAACAATAGAATCATGAATCATGACCTGTGTATCATGAATCCAAACAAGAGATAATTTGCACTCCATGAGTGCCTTACACAGCAAAAAAAATCCAGAGTGAAATTAACTCTGCTGGGGAGTATATGTGAGACCACACTCAAGAGTGTGAAAGTGTTAAAATATGAGTGTTAAATTGACACTGAATCAGAGTTAAAGTTAATGAGATAATTAAGTGATTAATTGAGTGATGATTGACCATTATTGACGAGACCTGATGTTAATGAGCAGAATCAACAAAGACTTAAAATCACTATTTTAATGTCACCATTATAGTGGCCAATGTTTGCTTTAGTTGGGCTCTTGACCCTTAATATTTTTAAGTCAGATTTAGCTTGGCTGTTGTAATGGAGTTATAAAACAGACGGACAAACAAAAATATTTGTTTTCCTGAATCACTGAGTTAAACTTTCATTGTTGATTATTGGCGGCCTAATGATTCTTCAGCATAGGATTACCAGCATTTTAAATACAATCTGTGGAATTTCTAAAAGTTGTTTGTTCAAAATCTTTCAAAAAGAGTCTTTCATTTAGACATGCAAACATCAAGAATCAACCTGTGAACCTCAACGACGGTGACAATCAAAAAAAGCATGTTGCAGGAGACTTGTGTTGCAGTGCATTCTGGTGCCACCTATCAAAAATTCATCCATGGCTCTCCCATGATGCACTGTGGCATGGATAAATTATTACCTGAATTGTCTTAGTAATTTCCTTTAATGTTTTAGGCTTTAAATATGTTCAATGATTCAGGTCAAATAATTATGTAAAAACATAAATAATATCACATGATCATGTTTTTATTTTTGCTCATCTCTCTATTACAACTGAGTTATAACAACCAAACCAAATCTAATTTTAAAAACGTAAGGGTCAAGAGCACAACTAAAGCAAACACTGAACACTATAATGGTGACATAAAAAATTGTGATTTTTGTCTTTGTTGATTCTGCTTGTTAACATCAGGTCTCGTCAATAATGGTCAATCATCACTCAATTAATCACTTAATTATCTCATTAACTTTAACTCCGCTTCAGTGTTAATTTAACACTCATATTTTAACACTTTCTACACACTTTTGAGTGTGGTCTCACATGTACCCCAGCAGAGTTAATTTCACTCTGGATTTTTTTGCTGTGCAGGGTCATAAATCAATTTTATTAGCCTTTATGAGCCTTCTAAAAACACATGACATGGGCTTAGAAAATGTTTCATCAAATTTCACAGTTTGTGAGATTATGTCTGAACATCAAAAAAAGAAGCATTAGTAGACTTGTGGCTTTAACTTCATTATGTTTCTAACACTATATCCTACATCAACAATTTTTTAAGACATTTAAAAAAAATATGTTTTTAATATGTTTTTGTTTTCATGTTTGAGCTTATATATCTCTATTATCATAATAGTCTGAGTAATTCTGATTCCTGAACAGTAAACTTTGAAGTGTCAGCTTTGTGAACATATGGTGATTGTGTATCTAGTAAGAAAGACTCATAAGCAGCAACCTTTTTAATTTTTGGGTATGTCATTTGTGTCTCCATGCTGAAAATGGGGGTGACAAGTAAGGGGTTAAAAAATTCAGAAAAAATCCTTATAAGCAATTGCAATATTGTTTCATAGTAAACATTTGTGCATTGCTGTAAGAAACATTGAAGTAGCAGGTTAACTTATGCTTTTGATGGATGTATGTTAATACTTTAACCCCCTCTGAGTCTAAGGGTATTTTTTGGGGCCTGGAGAAGTTTTTGTCATGCCCTGACATTTGTGCTTTTTTTTTCAGTTTCTTATAAATATCTAAATGGCTAAAGTCTAATCTCACTGTAATCAGCACAAACTAGGCTATAATAATATGTGAGCAGCATGTATGTACATGATTGTGTTTTTGAGAAAAAAAAAAATGTTATGCGTGGTTAGTGAAAAACTAAAAATGTTAAATCACTTGAATAAGGCAATAAAAACACATACAGAAAATTGGTTCCCCAGATATTTTGAGAACTGGAGCTTGTAGCCTAGAATTTTTTTTTTTTTTCTAAATGATGTGAAAATCATCTTGTTTACTCACTTACAGAAAACAATATATTGATTTAAATTTTCTAAGACACTTTTGTTGGTAAAAAGTCATATGCGTAGTAGGCCAACTATCATGAATTCACACCTGAGAAGACAAAGGCCTGCATAATGAGCTGTATAATGAGCCATTCAGTCAGCTGTGTCACTGAGAGGGATGAGTTACAAGAAAGAATGTGAGGACAAAATAAATCTATATAATTTGATGTTTGTAGTTTATTTAGAATATATTTAATTATCCAACAAACATAATTTAATATTCAGTTGTGAGTGCAGTTAAACAGTTTATTAGGAACAATCAAAGCTGACTTTCTTGCATCATTACTCCAGTCACACAATCCTTCAGAAATCCTTTTAACAATCTTATTTTCTACAAAAAACATTTATTGTTATTATTATCATTATTATTATTATTATTATTATTATTATTAATGTTGAAAAGAGCTGAGAATATTTTTTTTAGGTTTTTTAGGGGGATAAATTGAAAGAACAGCAATGATTGTTACATTTGTTACAGTTACATTTATTGGTACATTTATATTATTTACATCAAGCTTTTGAATGGTATAGTAGTGTATATTGTTATTGAAACTTCATAATATTTCACTTGATTATACATTTAGTCAGGAATTATAGTTTGGAAAAAGTCTTTGGAAAAAGTCTAACTAGTAAAATGTTTTTGATTATACATTTAGTCAGTACAAGTATATAAATCAATAAAAAGAGACGTACTCATGTTTATGATTTCTGGCTGAATAAAGTGCTTCATTCTTTTTTCTGAGGAAATCCAAATCTCAAATCCTCAACCACATCACATCTTTTGGGGTGAATTATGTCTTATTCTCTCATCGCTAAGCAAACAGTAAAATAATAAAAACTTGAAGAACAGTCTCGGGTGCGTTGTCTTCTGTTGTGTGGGCGTATTCAAAAGCCGCGTCAGTGAAACATTTGAATCTCAAACAGCGCCGGCAGCGCCAGGCGGGTCGCATTAGAAGATAATGAAGGAGACGTGGAAAACGGACATCGCTACAGTTCATTTTAATGACGCATTTGTATCTGAAGATCAGCGCGAGACAAAGGCTGCAGACAGCACTCCAATCTCTTTCACTCAACTAACAACATTTGATTATTAAAGAAAATAGTAACATCATTAAGCAAATGTAGCATTTTGTTGATTGTCACCATTATAGAGATTCATATGCTGGTTCTGATGTCTGTGTGTGTCTAATTATGTGATGTCTTTATGTGTTACATAGATTTAAAATTAATTCAATTTTTAATTATCAGAGTAGCATTTTGTTTGCATGCTGCAGTTTCACAGGATTGTTTATTCAATATCGAAACATACAAATATTTTTTTTTTTTCTTGGATATAATCAAACCAGCTCATTGTGACAATAGGGACCACTTTATATATCACTGATATTTCTGCTTCATTACATTACAAGCAGCGCTACAAAAACAGATCCTACCAAGGGTCAAGACAAGAGCACAACTAAATCAAACACTGATCTCCATGATGGTGTTAACATTTTAACCAATAAAGCATCAACATCTGATCCTCTGTAATTTTCAATAACAGCAGGTGTTCATCACTAATGTACAATCTTCATTTAATTAGTCACATATTTATTAACTTTAACTGTTTGAGGATTTAACTTGATGACTTGATGACTTGAAGACTCGTTGACTTGGTTCCTCCTCTGCTGAAATCAGCTGCTGAGTTCATGGGTGGAACAAAAATAGGGCAGGACTTTTAGTCTTTGGCCCCTGGACTGCCCACCTCTGCTCTTCATGACATTAATATGAACATGAATCAGAATAAATGTGTGTCATAGGCTGACCAAACATGCCATTTTCCCAGGACACGTCCTGGCCAGGATTTCTATATTGCCTAAAATATCCAGGTTTTCGGCTTTGGTTTCTCTGTTTTCATACTTAATGAAGGTAATGACCGTTTTGACCAATAACATGCAGACATTTTACTTAATTGACCAATTGTGTTGCGTGAGAAGGTGGGATCTACAGAGAATGGTCAAAGCGATGCAAATACGATGTACATATTAGTGCTGGCCTTGAAGCAGCACCGAGCATACCGATCGGGTGTATGACATCAAAAATACTGTGAGAGCAATTCAAAAGCACAAGAAGCCGTCTTTGACATAAAACAATTGGTCTCATGAAAGCGCAAACAAAGCCAAAACATGGATGTTTTAGGAAATATAGAAATCCTGGCCCGGGATGTGTCCTGAGAAAAAGCCACGCTTAATCACCCTAGTGTGTCACAAATCCTCATCTAGACAGTACACTGTTAAAAAATCGCTATTAAAAATAACAGTTTGATTTAGTTGGACTCCTTCACCACAAAGCAAGTTACTTTGTGGTGAAGAGCCCAACTAATCAAACACTTGATCTTCATGATGGTGGCATCATTTTAACCAATAAAACATCAACATCTGATCCTCTGTAATTCTCAATAAAAGCAGGTGTTTATCACTAATGCACAATCATCATTTAATCAGTCACTTAATTATCTCATTAACTTTAACTCTTTGAAGACTTGGGATTTGACTTGAGACTCGTTTGTGACTTAAAAGGAATGACTTGGTTCCTCCTCTGCTGAAATCAGCTGCTGAGTTCATGGGTGAATCAGCCCCAGAGACAGATCCCCTGTAAAGACCTTTGTTTCAGATGACCACCGGACAAGACCACAGGAAACAGATGATTCTTCTGTACAATCTGACTTTGCTGCAGCCTGGAATTGAACTGCTGGTTTCGTCTGGCCAGAGGAGAGCTGGCCCCCGACTGAACCTTTCTCCCAAGGTTTTTTTCTCCATTCTCTCACTGATGGAGTTTTGTTCCTTGCCGCTGTCGCCTCTGGCTTGCTTAGTTGGGGGACACTTCATTTACAGCCATATCGCTGACTTGATTGCAAATTATTGCACAGATACTATTTAAACTGAACTGATCTGCATGATGACATCGCTGAATTCAATGATGAACTGCCTATAACTGTCATTTTGCATTATTGACACTGTTTTCCTAATTAATGTTGTTCAGTTGCTTTGACGCACCTTTTGTTTAAAAGCTTATATAAATAAAGATGACTTGGAATAAACAATGGCAGGACTTTTACTTTCTGACTCCTGGATTGTCCGCCTTTGTCGTGAAATTAACAACGCTCAAAGATAACACTCAGAGGCTGTTTCAAATCACACCCTACACCCTCATTCACTATTCCCTACATGAGTTTACTAATATAGTCCACCTGACAGAGAGAATGAAAACTAATGAGTGAATTCAGACACTGATGAACAGCTGCTGTTAACGAGCAGAATCACTGAAGAAAAGAGAACCAAGACAAACACAAGAACTACAACTGACTTCAGCTACAGCCTTACATTAAATCAACTGAAGATTTAAACAATCAACCAACAGCTTTACCAGCTTCAATCATTACTAAACAGACTGACTTTATTTCTGTCAGATCAGAGATCAGAGATCAAAAGATCTTACTGAGAGTTACAGAGATTTAGATGATGATGTCTTTATTGTTTTGTTTGACGTTAACATTGTGGAGATCAGTATTTGCTTTAATTGGGCTCCTGACCCTTGACTTTAGAACATTACTGCGTTTCTTTTTTGATTGCTATATCTGTGTCTCTTGAGATACATCTGTTACAGCAACATTTATAAAGAGGTGCTAAGTGATTATAAGCATGTTTTTAATAGCCATAATCTACTATACTAGTTTAAA